>NC_069509.1:157615418-157867918 GCF_027579735.1 Bombina bombina
ACCAGGACATAGAAGTTCCTCTACAGTGAATCACCTTTAAACCTGGGCACTCACCTTACCTCATATGATTGAGGTAACTGCTGGTAAACAGTAATTTCTCAATTGATTCAACATCTGTGATGAAATTCACCAACAAAGACTAACATTTGATATACATATATTTATAATATACATTGTAAAGCTGAGCGCCTCTACTTTTTATATTGATTTTTCTCTTTCTATACTCTTCTTACAGAGTCAGGGGTACTCTGTTTCAATATAGAGGCAGCACGCTAGACGCATACTGGGTTTTGTTCAAACTCACAAGACTCAGAGACGCTAATTTTGGGACAATTTTCTATATATCTGAGAACCATTTTCCTTGAAATTACAAAAAAAAAATAAAAAAAATCCACATATCCTAGATTTTAGCGCAGGTGACCTCTTTCTCTTTCATATATATATATATATATATATATATTTATGTATGTATATTTATATAAATATATATATACACAATTTCAATAGCTATAAATATATAGATATATAGTTGTCGTTGCGTGTGTGTATATGTATATGTGTATAAATATATATTATAATAGCAATATATGTCCCTTTATACATTTCACTTTATTAGCGATCATCAGTTTTGATACTGTGTCTGCATGATACACAAATACAGTAAGATTTAAATACTAAATCATTCTAAAAGTCTCAGTACTTAATCCGCATTTGTTTCTTTATCTTCGCTGTTACTTTTAAAAGGTTGAATGGCAATATTTATTATGCAATTGTAAATAAATGCACCAAGCATGACAAAGGTAAACTCCTAGAGATATATCTTTAATTTACTCATAAAATATAATATTTACCATGCATTGAGCCGTCTATCTTATTTTTTTTTTTAAATAAATGACTCTGGCAGGTTTCTAAACCACATTGCTGGCTTAGGTTGATGAGAAAAATAAATCATTTTGATGGCATTTCAAGGTGTCTAGTAGAATTGCAATATATTGAGTGTAATTCACAGACACTGATGCTTATGTAACAACACTAAACTTTGCTACCTGTGCATCAATGAAATCACAAACTTCTAAAACCTTAAGGGCTAGATTACAAGTGGAGCCCTAATTTAATGTGCACCCGTAAACAGGCAAATTCACTCGTTTACAGGCGCACGTTAATAACCAGCCATTATGAGTGGCTGGGTACTGCTATCTCGAGTTTGCGGTAGCACTTTGCGCTCCGTGAATTAACCAGATGACAGACCTTTTTTAATTAAAAAAATATTCCCCAATTGCCCCCAAAATAAAGTGTAGTGTTCCTTTATAATAAATATAACTGCAGGGGATGTGGGGTGTTTGAAAGGCACTGAAAACTGCCTTTATATTGCGGTCTATGGGGACAGTGTGTTCACTCTAAGGGGCATATTTAGCAAGCTCCGTATAGAGCTTGAGGCCCCTTGTTTCCGGCGAGCCTGAAGTTATAAAGCAGCGGTCTTTAGATAACTTGTCCGCCTGCTCTGAGGCGGCGGACAGAAATCAACCGATGTGCAGCGAACATGATACGCTACTTTGTATCATGTTCGCTCGCACATTGATAAATAGGCCCCTAAATATTTATGTATATACTTATATACATATATATATATATACACATATAAACACATACATATAGATGTATATATTCGTATACATATATATTTATATACACATATAAACACATACATATAGATGTATATATTCGTATGCATATATATTTATATACACCTATAAACACATACATATAGATGTATATATTCGTATACATATATATTTATATACACATATAAACACATACATATAGATGTATATATTCATATATATTTAAACTTTGCTGCCCATAGCTGCGTGACTTTCGCCCTTCGCTGCGCTAGGTTTTCTGCCGTGACTATGGGCATGAGAATAAGGCTGCCCTTTAAGCCTATGGAAGCGCACTCTTGTGATCGCAAAGCTTCCATGCAATGCACATTGCGCTTAACTTCAAATATCAGCGCACATTTGCGTGAAATGGTATTACGATTGGAGCTCAATTTTGAACTCCACTCGCAATGTGGCCCTAAATAAAAACATGCATCGTATCACTTCATATTAATACCTTTAAAATTACTCTAAAGTCCAAACTTTCATGTTTCAGATAGAGCATGCAGTTTTAAGCAACTTTCCAAGTTACGTCCTATTATTTTATTATTAAATGCACACTTTCTGAGGCGCCAGCTCCTACTTAGCATGTGCAAGAGTTCACAGTGTATATGCCTATTAGTCTGTGATTGGCTGATGGCTGTCACATGATACCAGTGGCATACAAACTAAAGAAAGTTTTGTAAATTGCTAGAGATAATGTACTGTTCATTTAAATTTCAGAGTAAGCGCTATGGCATTGTCTTTTTATTATGCACATTACAGAGTGCAGTTTACTGTCCTTTACAGAGGTGATGCCAGAAAGGTAATGGCTAATATGTAGCAGTTTACCTTGTTTGTGGGAGCTGGAATCAGAGAGCAGAGAAAGACAAGTAGAAGTATAGGCTGCCTAATAAGGAGGCTGCTCCTAGGTGGTAACTCTCCATTCAACAAGCTACTGAGCTGTTGTTTGTTCCTGGTAGAGTACTTCTCTCTTTGTATGCATTTGTATTCTGACCCTGGGGAGGTCTCCCTAAGGGTGATGGGGGAACCCGAATGTGGACTCCTAGCACAGGTGCCCAGGAATATAGCTACACCTCACTGACAAGTCCCATAGAAGGCAAAACAATTGTCTGGGGTTGTCATGTTCCTTGTTCAGATGAGAATTGCCTGGTATTTCGGGGCTGGACTGAGCTTACTTGGCGGGATCAGACTGATATACTTCAGGAAAGTTTTCTCTGTGAAAAGCACAACTGGGCTAAAAGAGGCAGCTCCTAGGTGGTATCTCGCATAGAACAAGCCACTGAGCTGTTATGCTTTCCTGGTGGAGCACTTCTCACTTTGTATGCTTAATAAGGAACACACAAATATGGGGGCAATGCAGATATCAGTTCAGAGTTCTATGAGTACAGTAGGTAAGTCAGATACAACAGGATCTCTGAAGCAAGAAGTAGGTCAGAGGTCAATAGCTGAAGGTAGGTCAGAGGTCAAAAGCTGCACTTTTAGCAGAATTCAAGAAAGGGAAGGAGTATTTGAAATAATCTGAGTGATTGGCAACACTGATGATGCACAAGAGAAAATGTCAAAATACTCCCTAGGGAAATCTTTCTGTGGTTAGTATCCAGACGCTCACATGGGCCATCAGTATTGATATGTGTATATATATATATATATATGAACAAGAGAATAATCCCTGCGCTATAACACTAAAACTAAATTAATAGAACCCTTAAGTTCTATATTTACAAGCTTGCTTTAACAATCAAATAAAATAAATACATCAAAACAAACAAATACAAAATGAAAGTGAACATCTAATACAATGCAGATAACATCACAGTATAAAGCAGTGAAGTTAAATTAAAACCACATAGAGTCAATATCAAACACTGGGCAGCAAATAAACAAAAAGGTTGTAAAAGTTCCCAGAGAGTTCCCAATAAAAACAAATGAAAATAAAAGATGGTGTTTCCGTGCCACAGCACTAATTTAGGACTCCCAAAACAGAAGATAATCCTGGATAAATAATGTGGGGCACAAAGCCCCAGTAGCAAAACACTTACTTCAGAAAACCTCTATCCATATGAGGTTAAAATTAGATTGAACGGGAAAGAAGGTTGAGGGAGGTTTAAATTGAGTATGTCCATCTACTGTATGTATGTATTAGGTCCTCAATCTAAGGGGAATTAAGGAAGATTTGAATAATCTTTGTAAGAACTATAAGATTAAGAGAGATAATGTTCCAAAAAAGGATAAAAAAAACTCTGGAAGCGCTGAATAAGGATAATTAAATCATTTCAAGGAAGGCTGATAAGGGAGGTGGAATCATTATACAGAACAGAAGTGACTACCTAGCAGAAGCAAATAAGCTTCTGAGTGATACCTCGACTTATATTAAATTGAACTCTGATCCAACTGATCTATTTCTCAAAGAATATAAATCTCTCCTAGAAACTGCTAAATATCATAGTATCCTTAATGAGAACCAGTGGAAATTTTTGGTCACAAAACTCCAAAAATGGCAGTATTCTACCACTTACCAAAAATACACAAACACACATGTCCACCCGGAAGACTAATAGTATCTGGAATAGGTTCTCTTACCACCAAGTTATCTGAGTATGTAGATACTTATCTACAATCAATTATACCTACATTAAAATCATACATACGTGATACTCCCCATACCATAAATAAAATTTCTAGCATCATGTGGGAGCCTCATTTTAAATGGGTTACCCTTGATGTTAGTGCTTTGTACACAAACATTCCACAAATTCAGGGTTTGGAAGCCATTACATTTTGGCTTAATTATCGAACATCTCTCCCTCTTCCACAGAGGGATTTTCTATTGGAATCCATAACATTTATTCTTGATAGAAACTATTTCTGGTTCAATAATGAGTTCTATTTACAGGTTAGCGGCACAGCAATGGGCACAAAATTTGCCCCGAGCTACACTAACCTGTATATGGGACATTGGGAGGAACATCACATTTGGAGAAATAATCCCTTCTCTGAATACATTGTAACCTGGACTAGGTTTATTGATGATATCCTACTCATATGGAATGGTAATGAAGAGTCTCTAAAAAACTCTTACATTAACAATAATGATTATAATTTGACATTCACTGATAAAATGATTAAAAAAGAAATTGAATTCCTAGACTTGATTCTATTTAGTGAAAACGGTAACATCTGCACTAAACTATACAATAAGCCAAAGGATAGCAACGTGTATTTAAATGCAAAAAGATGTCATCATCCAGGCTGGTTAAGAAATATCCGATTTGGTCAGTTTCAACGAGTACGGAGAAACTGTATCAAATGGGAAGATTTTGAAAAAGAAGCTAAAAGTTTGAAGGATAAATTTATTTCTAAGGGGTACACGAAAAAGGTGGTAGAGAAGACTTATGAAAAAGCAATTAATCTAGATAGAGAATCCCTATTAGATTGTGACTCTACAGTTTACAGAGATAAGAGAAACTTGATTAAGAATAAGGAGGGACATATAAACCCCATAAAATGAGTTTCTATGATTACCCCATATAATGAAGGAGCTAATGAAATTAGGGAAATTCTTACCAAACATTGGCACATCCTAAAAAAGGATGAGCTTTTAAAAGATATCACGGACATAGGACCTAGGGTGATCTTTAGGAAGAACAGAAATTTTTTATCCATTTTGGCTCCCAGCAAAATTAAAAGTGATCAAGCTTATATAAATTGGCTAAAGAAGAAATCAAAGGGCTTCTTTAAATGTAATTGGGCACATTGCATATCATGTATTCACCACAAACAAACACAAACAAAGCGACCAAAATTGTCACCTCCAATACAAATAATAAAACTGTTGAAATAAATGCTTTGGTAATTTGTAAAACAGATTCTGTGGTGTAATTACTGCAATGTGGTTGTGGCCTCCATTATGTGGGCCGCACCACCCGACCCTATAAGGAACACCTCCTGGAGCACATTACAAATATAAAAAATGGAGAAAAATCACACAATCTGCCCATTATAAATACTACCATAACAAAGATCCATCATGCCTAAATGGAACCATTTTAGAATTAATTAAAAGCAATAAAAATGAGGATAGAGAATTAGCCCTGAGGAAATGGGAGACCTTTTGGATCCAAGGAAACAAATGTACCGAAAGGTCTCAATAAGGATATTGATTTGGCAGCCTTCTAATTATAAGTGTGTCAGTTTTGGCTATATCTCCTGCCTCAACTTCACATTATTATTATTTATTTATTTATTTATCTTTCATTAAGTAGAAGCACATGAGAGTACCATATTGTAGTCCCAATATGCTTTATATATTAGATTTATTTATTTTGTGCTTATAGGGGTTCATTTATTTATTTATTTATAAATGCTTTATATACATTCTGTTTAGATCCATTCAATTGACTCCGTAATATTGTATTATGTCTTCTGAGGAGGTATAATATTTAATTGAATCTCATGATAAGACTAAATATGTTTTTTATTATGCTGCTGTATATAGTAAAACTCTAGATCAATTTAATTTACTTTACAATATTGTATTATGTCTTCTGAGTAAGTGTTATAATTATTTGACTCTCATGACAAGATCAAACATGTTTTTTTTTTCTTTTCTAATATTGCTGTATCTACTAATACTTATGGTATGTTTGTTTTTATCTGTTATAACACTTTTATCCGTCATGTATTTTATATATGTTCATATTTATATCTCTTAATATATATTTATGTATTTATTGCAGAATGTACTTTTATATGTTTTATGTGCTATTATCCTCTATTGATAACATTCCAATGAGGGGTATTTTAAGGTGGTCTAGTCCTTATTAATTATGATACTTTAGCATCAGTGGGCTGCCCTTACAATTATTTCAGAGCGTACTGGAGAGGCCAATAAGTCATCTACCTTAAATTCTAATGAATCTGGCATCCTGATCACGTGACGGTTCTAGGACCAATCACGCGCTCCGCTTTACAAGCAATCAGATTCTCTGATTTTTGGACCATATTTCAGCCATGTCTATTTGAACTCAATGTTATACACTCTGTATTTATCCCTCTAAGGAAGAAGTTTATCTTCGAAATGCGCCAGGGACTGTGATACGTGTGTACCGAGTGCATGTCACTCCTGAATTGGTGCTGTATTCACCCCTCCGGTTTCCCTACCTTTATTGTTTTTTACCTACTACTTACCTCATATTGATTGAGGTCTTGCTTAGGTGAGGAGTATACTGGAAAGGTGATCTACCATACTACAGAAGCGACACTTATACTGGATCCTCTGTATCCTGTGCCATTCCCTGGGATTTTGTATAGGAGCCTTAAGTGAGCAGTACTCTATCCAGACGTAGCGGCTTCTTACCTCATATGGATTGAGGTTTTCGGAAGCAAGTGTTTTGCTACTGGGGTTTTGTACCCCACATTATTTATCCTGGATTATCTTCTGTGTTGGGAGTCCTATATTAGTGCTGTGGCACGGAAACACCATCTTTTATTTTCATATATACAGTATATATATATATATATAAATTAGGGGGAGGTAAAAAGTGAGTTTAAAATCCTTGAAGTAAAAAAGTGTGTCATTGTGAACCTACCTCATTTGCATATCTTACCCAGAATCCTTTGCTGCATTGGAAACAATGTAATTCAGAGGTTTTCTGTGGGAAAAACAAGCCTTCTGGCCTGTCTAGATTTGTTAATGAACTACACAAGTTATTTTCTCTATATTTTGTGCGTAGTGGAGGATTTTAAACTCACTTTTTACCTCCCCCTAATTTTAAATGTTGCATTTTGCCCCAAAATCAACTTCACCCAGCAGTGATTCAAACCTTCTCCCAGCTGATGAGTGGCAAAAACCATGAAACAGTCTGTTCTGGGATGGTTATGAATCAATGCACTAACCCTAGCTAAGCTTATAAGCTGTGTGAACAGCAATGCTTTGGCGTAAAGGGAATCTGTTGAAAAGCAGACTTGAGAGACTCTCTCTCTCTCCGCAGCAAATTTTTTAATAAGTAATGCAGGGACACTGCATATTTTAAAAAAAGGTGTGCGTAATTGGCTAAATGCCATGTCCCTGCATTAGTTTATAAAAAAAATCCCATATGCTTGCATTGGTTAAATTATGCAGGCAAATGTCATTATAGTTTTTTAAATAAATAATAAAGGCATGTTTGTTTTATTTATATGCAGTGCAGGCATGAACACTAGCTTCCAGTACACGTGTTCCTAATTTAATAGACCTCCACTAGCCAACACCACAAGTACTCAAAACTAGGTTTCAGGTGTAGGACCGTGGGTGGGGTGGTATTGCAGTAGACTGGAGAAAAATGAGGTACTAAAAGTGCCAAACCTGGGATATTCAAGCACTGTTCTGGGGTGGAATTATGCCTTGTTGGCCTAGGCCGTAATACAGCCCTGCTTTGGCTGCTAAAGATAATTGAACCACATTGCAAATTAATGCATTTTAGACTTTTCTGTCAGGTTAAGGGGACATCCATCTTCTTTCCCATTTAATACTCAATAATTTATTGCTGTTGTTTTTAAAGGGGAGAACAAATGCACTCCACTAAATTTGGAGAAATGGAGCTGAAGTGCAGTGAATTTCATTATCACAGAGTATGTTCTTTGTGAAATGGTATTCTAGAAGTAAATTAATTAAATGTAGAAGAAAGTAACTGTAAAATTGTATATATACTGTATATATATGAATGAATGCCAATATATATATATATACACACACATATTGACATTCATTGAAAGAAACATACCGTTTTGATGACTGAAAACCCCCAGAAGGCCTACAGAACCTTACCATTTTTCCTTGTGAAGCGTAAGCTTTATTAATTCTCAGGACACCCTCATGCATATTCCATGGTCTTTTTTTTGTAAAAAAAACCTTTCATCTTTATTAAATTCCATAATATACACTAAGGCTATTATGATATCCCATCTCTCTCTTCTAAGCCATATATATTAAGGTCATGAGGTCTCTCCTAGTAAGCTGTATTGTTTAGACCTATTACCAGTTTAGAAACCTCCTTTGAACAGTTTATTTATATCCTTCTGGAAATATGGTCTTCAGAACTGTACACAGAAGACAAGTCCTAACTAGTGATCTATAAAGAACCTCATATTCTCTGCTGCTAATTCTTCTTTCTTTAGAATATAATGCTCAGTAAATTAAGTTGATGATTTCTCTCAATGCTGAAGAGTTTTTGAAAATTGGATCCCAACTACTTTAGACTAATTGTAGTCTTAATATTTTAACAAAGTTAATTTGGGGTTTTAAGGGGTTATCCAATAGACTATAATTGTGCAGGATCTACTATCTCATTGCAAGGTTACCAGTATTTTGTTATTGCTTTCCCAGAGTTAGCGATCTGGTAGCAACACATGCAAACAATAATTACAACAGCAAACAACACATCATTTATGTGAATGAGGGACTAGGCATGGGTATTCCAGGGCATTTTAGAGGTGAGGTTGGGAATTTTCACACACATTTTGGTCCAACATATGGAATTCATAAAGACTCTATTGTATCTGGAGGTCGTGTCTAGATATTTCAAAGCTGATGAGGTTGTTTGGTTTTTACTTGCCTTTGATTTATCTTTAAAGGGATACTGGACCCACATTTTTTCTTACACAATTGAGATAGAGCATGCAATGGTGCCACCAATCAGCAAGCGCTACCCAGGGTACTGAACCAGAAATCGACGGTCTCGTAAGCTTACATTCCTGCTTTTTCGAATAAAGATACCAAGAGAACGAAGAAAAATTGCTAATAGAAGTAAATTAGAAAGTTGATTAAAATTGCCTGCTCTATCTGAATCATGAAAGAAAATATTTGGGTTCAGTATTCCTTTAACTGATTTTAAGTTTTCTATTTTTGCATATGTTAGAGTAGACTGTTTATGGAAGGAGTTTGTTTTTATAATCATTATGGGCTACATTACAAGTGCAACAGTATTTAACGCTCACACTCGAGTGTTAACTCCTCTAGAAGTAAGGTTTTTGCATGTTCGGTAGCGCTCGTATTACAAGGTGAAAGTAAACCGTTTTAGCTTGTGCGCTAACCCGAGACATGTAAAAAGCTACACTTAGAATATCATGTGTTATGTGTACGATAACGTATTCCCCGACAGAAGTCAATGGAGCAAAAAAGTGGGGAAAAAAACCCCTACTCGTGTGCAAACCCAATCGCATATTCTCAAGTACGCTAACCCGACATGAAAATATTAATATTTCACATTCCAATGTTCTGCATATGTATACATATGTATTTTTGTGTATATACGTGTATAAATGTCTGTAAATATATAAATACACATATCAATACAAATATACATGTGTGCACACATATATATGTATCTCTATGTTAAAGCCCTTTGTCTGCCTTTTTTCTAACACCTGAGACCTTATATCTTTGAGCCCTTATAACTTTTTTGTGCAATATTTTTTATAATAATTTTTATTAGACAGAGTAACTGTTCTTTGTAATGTATTTATTTTTGATGTGTTTTGTGACACTTTTTTGTTTCACGAAACCAGAACTCTAAGAATGCTATATCCTGACGAGTGTTAACTTCAATTGCGTTTAAGCAATCGTGTTTACTTTCAACATGTAATATGAGCAGAAAACCCGACGCACACAAACAGCCACGAAAAATCCGATATCGCTTGCGCATAACTGTTAGCGCGCCATTTGTAATCTGGCACTATATTTGTTCTGTATGGTTGTGAAGGTGTTTTTATGATTTCTGTATCCACAGTAGAGCTAGTTCAATGAGCAGAGAAGGGAATGGTATTACATAGATGATGCTACAGTGATTATAAAAGAGAGTGACTTTCAACTTGTGGGTGGTAGCAAATCTTTATAAATTCCGCATTTTCTGAGTCAAGATTTTTTTTTTCACTAACAGGTTTTATTAAAACTAGGCCATTGTGTTAAATGACTATTAAATGCAATAGAATTGTATAACAGATGCATAAGAAAAAGACAATGCAATAAAACTCTGATTTTCCAATGAGCAGTAGATTTTTTTTTCAGACAAATTTCAAAGTTCCTTTAAATTTCCCTGCTACTTGTATCATGTGAGAGCCATTAGCGAATCACAGACTCATATACATATACACTGTGAACTCTTGCACATGCTCAGAAGGAGATGGTGCCTCAGAAAGTGATTATATAAAAAGCCTGTGCACGTTTTGAAAATGGAAGTAAATTAGGAAGCTTTTTTAAAATATCATGCGTTATCTGAATGATGAAAGTTTAATTTCGACTTTAGTATACAATTTTAAACAACTTTACAATTTACTTCCATTAACAAAATGTGCAGTCTTTTTATATTTACACTTTTTTGAGTCACCAGCTCCTACTGAGAATGTGCAAGAATTCACAGAATATACGTATGTGCATTTGTGATTGGCTGATGACTGTCACGTGATGCAGTAGGAATGGAACTGGACATTTTGTCAAATTTGTCAGAAAAAAATCTACTGCTCATATGAAGTTGAGACTAAGGGGATTATTTATCACGCTCCGTATGGAGCTTGATGCCCCGTGTTTCTGGCGAGCCTGAAGGTGCGCCAGAAACACAAGTTATGAAGCAGCGGTCTAAAGACCACTGCTTTATAACCTGTCCGCTTGCTCTAAGGCGGCGGACAAACATCGCCGGAAATCAACCTGATCCAATACGATCGGGTTGATTGACACCCCCTGCTAGCGGCTGATTGGCCGCAAATCTGCAGGGGGCGGCATTGCACAAGCAGTTCACCAGAACTGATTGTGGAATGATAAATGCCGACAGCATATGCTGTCGGCATTTAGCGATGCAGGGCGGACATGATTCGCTATAGCGAATCATGTCCGCCCCCGGGTATGACAAATCTACTCCTAAGTGCTATTGCGTTGTCTTTTTATCATGCATGTGTTGATTATGCAAATAAACTGTATTTACTGGTCCTTTAAGGTCTGCCCATAAGAATGCGATAAAGCTGTAAAAATAACAAGATAACACAAAAAACTAATTAATTAGAATAGCAGTCTTAACATTTAAGAAGTCAGCTTAGTTAAGTGGTTTCATTAAATAACCCCTAAGAATCATACTTATTCATCAAGCCGCTCTTAATCTTTCTTACCCACACTCTTATCAAAATTTCTGTAGCGTAGGGTTAGTTTTTCTAAAGGAACCAAGACAGATTTGCAATACTCTTGAGAAATAACTCTTACAGCATATTCATGCAGAATATTCTTGTAATAATTATTAAACGTCCCTTCTTAATTGCAATTAAATGAAAGATCAAGAAAAAAATTGTGGCTGGGTCATAATATTTAATTTAGATAAATCCCTTTTACAGTTATTATTAGGTATGCGTACACATCAGTATTACACAGATGTTGCTACATTAAACTTCATTTTAAAGGGTACAAACGTATGTGAAATTCAGTTGGTCTTCCAAGTATATATATATATATATATAAATATATATATATATATATACACAGTATATATATATATAGATACAAATCTCTCAAATCTGGAATTCCAAAATCCAAACTTCTGAAATTCAAACTTTAAAATTAAAGGGACACTGAAACCAAATGTTTTCTTTCGTGATTCAGATAGAGCATGACATTTTAAGCAACTTTCTAATTTACTCCTATTATCAAATTTTCTTTATTCTCTAAGACCTAGATTTGGAGTTTGGCGTTAGCCGTGAAAACCAGTGTTAGAGGCTCCTAACGCTGGTTTTAGGCTTCCTCCGGTATTTGGAGTCACTCAAAATAGGGTCTAACGCTCACTTTTCAGCCGCGACTTTTCCATACCGCAGATCCCCTTACGTCAATTGCGTATCCTATCTTTTCAATGGGATCTTTCTAACTCCGGTATTTAGAGTCGTTTCTGAAGTGAGCGTTAGAAATCTAACGACAAAACTCCAGCCGCAGAAAAAAGTCAGTAGTTAAGAGCTTTCTGGGCTAACGTCGGTTTCTAAAGCTCTTAACTACTGTACTGTAAAGTACACTAACACCCATAAACTACCTATGTACCCCTAAACCGAGGTCCCCCCACATCGCCGACACTCGAATAATTTTTTTAACCCCTAATCTGCCGACCGCCACCTACGTTATCCTTATGTACCCCTAATCTGCTGCCCCTAACACCGCCGACCCCTGTATTATATTTATTAACCCCTAATCTGCCCCCCTCAACTTCGCCTCCATCTGCCTACACTTATTAACCCCTAATCTGCCGAGCGGACCTGAGCGCTACTATAATAAAGTTATTAACCCCTAATCCGCCTCACTAACCCTATAATAAATAGTATTAACCCCTAATCTGCCCTCCCTAACATCGCCGACACCTAACTTCAATTATTAACCCCTAATCTGCCGACCGGAGCTCACCGCTATTCTAATAAATGGATTAACCCCTAAAGCTAAGTCTAACCCTAACACTAACACCCCCCTAAATTAAATATAATTTTAATCTAACGAAATTAATTAACTCTTATTAAATAAATTATTCCTATTTAAAGCTAAATACTTACCTGTAAAATAAACCCTAATATAGCTACAATATAAATTATAATTACATTGTAGCTATTTTAGGATTAATATTTATTTTACAGGCAACTTTGTAATTATTTTAACCAGGTACAATAGCTATTAAATAGTTAAGAACTATTTAATAGTTACCTAGTTAAAATAATTACAAAATTACCTGTAAAATAAATCCTAACCTAAGTTACAATTAAACCTAACACTATACTATCAATAAATTAATTAAATAAAATACCTACAATTACCTACAATTAAACCTAACACTACACTATCAATAAATTAATTAAATAAACTACCTACAATTACCTACAATTAAACCTAACACTACACTATCAATACATTAATTAAATACAATATCTACAAATAACTACAATGAAATAAACTAACTAAAGTACAAAAAATAAAAAAGAACTAAGTTACAAAAAATAAAAAAATATCTACAAACATAAGAAAAATATTACAACAATTTTAAACTAATTACACCTACTCTAAGCCCCCTAATAAAACAACAAAGACCCCCAAAATAAAAAATGCCCTACCCTATTCTAAATTACTAAAGTTAAAAGCTCTTTTACCTTACCAGCCCTGAACAGGGCCCTTTGCGGGGCATGCCCCAAGAAGTTCAGCTCTTTTGCCTGTAAAAAAAACATACAATACCCCCCCCCCCCCAACATTACAACCCACCACCCACATACCCCTAATCTAACCCAAACCCCCCTTAAATAAACCTAACACTAAGCCCCTGAATATCATCCTACCTTGTCTTCACCTCACCAGGTATCACCGATCCGTCCTGGCTCCAAAATCTTCATCCAACCCAAGCGGGGGTTGGCGATCCATCATCCGGTGGCTGAAGAGGTCCAGAAGAGGCTCCAAAGTCTTCATCCTATCCGGGAAGAAGAGGCGATCCGGACCGGCAACCATCTTGATCCAAGCGGCATCTTCTATCTTCATCCGATGACGACCGGCTCCATCCTGAAGACCTCCACCGCAGACCCATATTCTTCCGGCGACGTCCAACTGAAGAATGACGGTTCCTTTAAGGGACGTCATCCAAGATGGCGTCCCTCGAATTCCGATTGGCTGATAGGATTCTATCAGCCAATCGGAATTAAGGTAGGAATATTCTGATTGGCTGATGGAATCAGCCAATCAGAATCAAGTTCAATCCGATTGGCTGATCCAATCAGCCAATCAAATTGAGCTCGCATTCTATTGGCTGTTCCGATAGGGATAATGTAAGTAGCGGCGGTTTACGGAGCAGCAGATTAGGGGTTAATAATAATATGCAGGGGTCAGTGATAGCGGGGCGGCAGATTAGGGGTTAATAAGTGTAAGGTTAGGGGTGTTTAGACTCGGGGTACATGTTAGAGTGTTAAGTGCAGACGTAGGAAGGGTTACCGCATAGCAAACAATGGGGCTGCATTAATAGCTGAACGCGGCTTTTTTGCAGGTGTTTGTTTTTTTTTCAGCTCAAACAGCCCCATTGTTTCCTATGGGGGAATCGTGCACGAGCACGTTTTTGAGGCTGGCCGCTTGCGTAAGCAACTCTGGTATCGAGAGTTGAAGCTGCGTTAAAAATGCTCTACGCTCCTTTTTTGGAGCCTAACGCAGCCATTCTGTGGACTCTCAATACCAGAGTTATTTTTATAGTGCGGCCAGAAAAAAGCCGGCATTAGTTTTTCATGTCGTTACCGACAAAACTCCAAATCTAGCGGCTAGTATCTTTATTTGAAAATGAAGAATGTAAGTTTAGATGCCGGCCCATTTTGGTGAACAACCTGGGTTGTCCTTGCTGATTGGTGGATAAATTCATCTACCAATAAAAAGTGCTGTCCAGAGTTCTGAACCATGAAAAAAGCATAAATGCCTTCTTTTTTCAAATAAAGATAGCAAGAGAACGAAGAAAAATTGATAATAGGAGTCAATTAGAAATTTGCTTAAAATTGCATGCTCTATCTGAATCACGAAAGAAAAAAATTTGGGTTCAGTGTCCCTTTTATTAAAGGGTTTTTTGGGTGGGTTTTATTTTTAGATTAGGGTCTGGGCAGGTAAAAGAGCTAAATGCCCTTTTAAGGGTAATTCCTACACAAATGCCTTTTTCGGAGCAATGGGGAGCTTAGGTTATTTTAGGTTTTTATTTGGGGGGTTGGTTGGTTGAGTGGTGGGTTTTACTGTTGGGGGTGTTTGTATTTTTTTTTTACAGGTAAAAGAGCTGATTTCTTTGGGGTAATGCCCCATAAAATGCCCTTTTAAGGGCCATTGGTAGTTTTATGTAGGCTAGGTTTTTTTTTATTTTGGTGGGGGCTTTTTTATTTTGATAGGGCTATTAGATTAGCTGTAATTCTTTTTTATTTTTGATAATGTGGTTTGTTTGTTTTCAAATTTTGTGTTTTTTTTTGTAACTTAGCGTTTATTTTTTTGGGTAATTTAGTAATTTTTAATAATGTTAAATAGTATATTTAAATAATTTAATGTAATTTAGTTTATTTAATTGCTTGTTTAATTAAATTGTAGTATAATAGTTAGGGTAGGCTAATTAATAGTTTAAAATTAGTTTTTTGAATTCTACAGGTAAGTTTAAATTTATTTTAAGATAAGGATGTTGTAATTTTAATTTAAAGTTAGCGGCTTGTTAGGTTTAGGGGTTAATAGCTTAATTTAGTTTATGGCGATGTGGGGGGCTGGTGGTTTAGGTGTTAATAAGTTTATGTAGGTTGTAGCGAGGTCCGGGAGCGGCGGGATAGGGGTTAATACATTTATTTAGGTTGTGGCGGGGTCCGGTAGCAGCGGGATAGGGGTTAATACATTTATTTAGGTGACGGCGGGGTCTGGGAGTGGCGGGATAGGGGTTAATACATTTATTTAGGTGGTGGGGGGGGTCCCGGAGTGGCGAGATAGGGGTTAATACATTTATTTAGGTGGCGGCGGGGTCCAGGAGCAGCATACTTACCTATAAAATAAACCATAAAATAGCTACAATATAACTAATAGTTACACTGTAGCTAGCTTAGGGTTTATATTTATTTTACAGGCAAGTTTGTATTTATTTTAACTAGGTATAATAGTTATTAACTATTTAATAACTACCTAGATAAAATAAGTACAAATTTACCTGTAAAATAAATCCTAACCTAAGTTACAATTACACCTAACACTACACTATCATTAAATTAATTTACAAAATTACCTACAATTAAATACAATTAAATAAAATAAACTAAAGTACAAAAAACAAACAAACACTAAATTACAGAAAATAAAAAAATAATTACATTTTTTTTAAAACTAATTACACCTACTCTAATCCCCCTAACAAAATAAAAAAAAGCCCCCCAAAATAATAAAATTCCCTACCCTATACTAAATTACAAATAGCCCTTAAAAGGGCTTTTTGCGGGGCATTGCCCCAAAGTAATCAGCTCTTTTACCTGTAAAAAAAAAAAGACAATACCCCCCAACATTAAAACCCACCACCCACACTCCCAACCCTACTCTAAAACCCACCCAATCCCCCCTTAATAAAACCTAACACTACCCCCTTGAAGATCACCATACCTTGAGCCGTCTTCACCCAGACGGGCACAAGTGGTCCTCCAGAGGGGCAGAAGTCTTCATCCGATCCGGGCAGAAGAGGACCATCAGACGGGCAGAAGTCTTCATCCAGGCGGCATCTTTTATCATCATCCATTTCGGAGCGGAGCAGGTCCATCTTGAAGCCAGCCATCGCGGAGCATCCTCTTCTTCCGACGACTCCCGATGAATGAAGGTTCCTTTAAATTGGGGCGTTGGGGGCAGCAGATTAGGGGTTAATAAATGTAGATAGGTGTCGGCGATGTTAGGGACGGCAGATTAGGGGTTAATAAAATGTAACTAGTGTTTGCGAGGCGGGAGTGTGGCGGTTTAGGGGTTAATATATTTATTACAGGTAAAGTTTAAATTTATTTTAAGATAGGGATGTTGTAATTTTAATTAAAAGTTAGCGGCTTGTTAGGTTTAGGGGTTAATAGCTTAATTTAGTTTATGGCGATGGGGAGGAGGCTGGCGGTTTAGGTGTTAATACGTTTATGTAGGTAGCGACGAGGTCCGGGAGCGGCGGATAGGGGTTAATACATTTATTTAGGTGGTGGGGGGGTCCCGGAGTGGCGAGATAGGGGTTAATTCATTTATTTAGGTGGCGGCGGGGTCCTGGAGCAGCTGGATAGGGGTTAATACATTTATTTAGGTTGCGGCGGGGTCCGGGAGCGGCGGGATAGGGGTTAAACATTTTAGTATAGTGGTGGCGTTTAGTGTCAGGGTATAAATAAAGTTGGTAAAAAGCCGAATAGACGCGAGATCGATGACTGTTAGTTAACAACAGTCCAATGTTCATTGCCCCGTACTTGGTCGTGTCTTTTTGACGGCTTTTTTTTAATAAATATGGAGATCGTATTCAGGTCCGCGGCCGCAATGTTAGGCAATGTTAGGCGAGCGTATTGCTGCCGGCGAATGCAGCATAGTTGAGGCTTTGATAAATATCCCTCTATGCATTCTTTGGATATTAAACTACTTTCTTGGAAAGTGTTATTTCTTTTGGCTATCTCTTCTGCTAGAATTGTCTGCTCTCTCTGTGAGTCTCCTTATCTGATTTTCCTTAAAGATAAAGCTATTTTGCAGACTTCATTTAAATTTTTACCTAAAGTTGTGAATTCTAACAACATCAATAGGGAAATTGTTGTTCCTTCCTTGTGTCCTAATCATAAGAATACTCTCTACATTCTTTGGATGTGGTAAGAGCTTTGAAATATTATGTTTATGTTGAGGCTACTAAAGATTTCAGAAAGACTTCTAGTCTATTTGTTATTTTTTTCTGGTTCCAGGAAAGGTCAGAAAGCCTCTGCCATTTCTTTGGCATCTTGGTTGAAACTTTTGATCCACAAAGCTTAATTGGGGGGGGGGGGGCAGTCTCCGCCTCAGAGAATTACAGCTCATTCTACTAGATCAGTTGCCACTTTTTGGGCCTTTAAGAATGAAGCTTCAGTTGATCAAATTTGCAAATCAGCAACTTGGTTTTCTTTGCATACTTTTACTAAATTTTACCATTTTGATGTATTTGCTTCCTCGGAAGCAGCCTTTGGTAGAAAATTACTTCAGGCAGTTGTCTCAGTTTGATTCTAATGCCTTTCGATTTGAGTTTTTTTGCCAGCTCACCGCTACCGTAAGCAACTCTGGTATTGAGGTGAGATGTGGAGCTAAATTTTGCTCTACGCTCAACTTTTTGCGGCTAACGCCGGGTTTAAAATAACCCATAAGACCAGCGTTGTCTTAAGGGAGGGTTGAAAAAAATGCTTGTTAGCAACGCACACCTGTTACCGCAAAACTCGTAATCTCGGTGAAAGTGTTTTATACAAAAAATCATAACCACAATAACAAAATAAAAAAGCCTCCCAAAATAATAAAATTCCTTACCCTATACTAAATTACAAATAGCCCTTAAAAGGGCTTTTTGCGGGGCATTGCCCCAAAGTAATCAGCTCTTTTACCTGTAAAAAAAAAAAAAACAGTACCCCCACAACATAAACCCACCACCCACACCCCCAACCCTACTCTAAAACCCACCCAATCCCCCCTTAATAAAACCTAACACTACCCCCTTGAAGATCACCCTACCTTGAGCCGTCTTCACCCAGCCGGGCACAAGTGGTCCTCCAGAGGGGCAGAAGTCTTCATCCGATCCGGGCAGAAGAGGACCTCCAGACAGGCAGAAGTCTTTATCCAGGCGGCATCTTCTATCATCATCCATCCGGAGCGGAGCGGGTCCATCTTGAAGCCAGCCGACGCGGAGCATCCTCTTCTTCCGACGACTCCTGATGAATGAAGGTTCCTTTAAATGACGTCATCCAAGATGGCGTCCCTTGAATTCCGATTGGCTGATAGTATTCTATCAGCCAATCGGAATTAAGGTAGGAAAAATCCTATTGGCTGATTCAATCAGCCAATAGGATTGAGATCACATTCTATTGGCTAATTGGAACAGCCAATAGAATGCGAGCTCAATCCTATTGGCTGATTGGATCAGCCAATAGGATTGAACTTCAATCCTATTGGCTGATCCAATCATCCAATAGCATTTTTCCTACCTTAATTCCGATTGGCTGATAGAATCCTATCAACCAATCGGAATTCAAGGGACGCCATCTTGGATGACGTCATTTAAAGGAACCTTCATTCATCGGGAGTCGTCAGAAGAAGAGCATGCTCCGCTTCGGCTGGCTTCAAGATGGACCCGTGTAGTGTAGTGTAGTGTTAGGTGTAAATGTAACTTAGGTTAGGATTTATTTTACAGGTATATTTGTACTTATTTTAACTAGGTAGTTATTAAATAGTTAATACATTTTTAATAACTATTCTACCTAGTTAAAATAAATACAAAGTTGCCTGTAAAATAAATATAAACCCTAAGCTAATTGTAGTAATTTTATTTCCTTTTATTTAAATTATATTTAAGTTAGGAGGGTGTTAGGGTTAGGGTTTGACTTTAATATAGTAGCGGCGACGTTGGGGGCGGCAGATTAGGGGTTAATAAATGTAGATAGGTGTCGGCGATGTTAGGGACGGCAGATTAGTGGTTAATCAAATTTAACTAGTGTTTGCGAGGCGGGAGTGTGGCGGTTTAGGGGTTAATATATTTATTACAGTGGCGCCGATGTCCGGTTGGCAGATTAGGGGTTAAAAACTTTATTAAAGTGTTTCCGATGTGGGGGGGGGGGGCCTCGGTTTAGGGGTTAATAGGTAGTTTATGGGTGTTAGTGTACTTTGTAGCACTTTAGTTAAGAGTTTTATGTTACGGCGTTAGGCCATAAAACTCTTAACTACTCTACTTTTAAATGCGGTACTAGTCTTGACAGGATAGGGTCTACCGCTCACTTCTTCCAAGACTCGTAATACCGGCGTTAGGCAAGTCCCATTAAAAAGCTAGGATACGCAATTTAAGTAGGGGAATTTGCGGTAAGCTCGAGTCGTGGACGAAAAGTGAGCGGTACACCCTCTCCTGCCAGACTCGTAATACCAGCGGGCGTTAAAAAGCAGCGTTGGGACCTCTCAACGCTGCTTTTTAAGGCTAATGCAAGACTCGTAATCTAGCCGTTTATTTTTTCCAGTTTCTCTTTTGTTATGCTTTTTACTCCTTCTTTTACACCTCACTTCTTGGCTACACGTTAAACTAAGGTATGAGTGAGGTAGGAGGTGTATTTATAGGCATTTTGAGGTTTGGAAAACTTTGCCCCCTCCTAGTAGGAATGTATATCCCATACATCACTAGCTCATAGACTCTTGCCACTATGAAAGAAATACATTTATCAGGTAAATTAATGATGTTATCTCACATTCCAATGTTCTTCACATAGCAGAATATGTTCTATTTATTCATAAATACATATTTTTATATATATCTGATGGACCTGGTATTTTGCACAAATATATATATTTACCTATATATAAAGCTGATTATATATAGGTATAGATATATACAGATATATATAGGAATATCTGTTTAGAAATACATAGAACATATTCTGCTATGTGCAGAACATTGGAATGTGAAATATTTACAGTAAAAACAGATTGTAACACTTAATTAAATATGAATATTGCATAAATATGATTTGACATGTTTTTATCTACTTAACTGCAAAGGGCTCTAATGCACTTATATATATGTCTAGTTATGTCTACATATGTATTTACATGTTTATATGTGTATATATGTCTGTAAATACATATATACACATATAAATACATATGTACACACATATAAATACATATATACAGATATAAATACATATATACACATATAAATACATATGTACACATATATAGACATATAAATATACATACATATACATCTTTAGACAGAGCTTTTTTTTCTAACTCCTGAGACCTTATAACTTTGAGCACTTATAACTTTTTTGTGCATTCTTTGTGTGAAATTTTTTATTAGATGGTGTTATTATAAACTAGGCGATAAGCCTGCCCAGAGGGCAGTCTATGTTTAAAAAATACAAACCCCCAAGCTTAAGTTACAAAAAATAAAAAAAAGTAAAATCACAGAAAAAAATAAACAAAGCTATCCAAAATAAAAATTTTAAACCTAAACTAATACCCCTATAAAAATAAAAAATTTCCCCCCAAAAAAACCCCAATCTAATACT
This sequence comes from Bombina bombina, assembly GCF_027579735.1. Classification (NCBI taxonomy): domain Eukaryota; kingdom Metazoa; phylum Chordata; class Amphibia; order Anura; family Bombinatoridae; genus Bombina; species Bombina bombina. Next base: position 157,636,826 of record NC_069509.1, read on the forward strand.
AAACTACCAATAGCCCTTAAAAAGGGCCTTTTTAGGGCATTGCCCTAAGTTAAACAGTTCTTTTACCTCTAAAAAATACTAAGTCCCCCCTAACAGTAAAACCCCCCCACCCACCAAACCCCAAAATAAAAAAAACTAACAGGGCATTCAGCTCTTTTGCTGGCCTTAAAAGGTCAATCAGCTCTTTTTCAAGCCCAAAAAAAACCCTAATCTAAAAAAAAACACCCCAAAAATTTAAATAAAAAAGCCTAAACCTAAGCCCCAAATAGGTACTCACTGTTCCTGAAGCCCGGCGGAGAAGGTCTTCTTCCAGATGGATCCATCATCTTCTATCTTCATCTAGAGTGAAAGCGGAGTGGAGCGGAGGTGCGGAGCTGTGTTCCCGATGCCTGAATCCTCAACGGCAGTCCTCAATGGCGTTCTTTGGCGGCATGGAGGCTCTTCTTCATCCGATGTCTGTCATAAACTGAAGATTGAATGCAAGGTACCACAATCAAATTGGGGTACCTTGCATTCCTATTGGCTGAAATTTTAAAATCAGCCAATAGGATTAGAGCTACTGAAATCCTATTGGCTTTACAAATCAGCCAATAAGATTTCAGTAGCTCTCACCCTATTGGCTGATTTCAAAATTTCAGCCAATAGGAATGCAAGGTACTCCAATAAATATGGGGTACCTTGCATTCAATCTTCAGTGTGCGACGGACGATCGCATGAAAAGGAGCCTCCACGCCGCCGAGGACCGCTGCCGGTGAGGATCCAGGCATCGGGAACACAGCTCCACACCTCCGCTTTGCGCTGCCTTCCCTCCCGATGATGATAGAAGATTATGGATACGTCTGGAAGAAGACATTCTCCACCAGACTTCAGGAATAGTAAGTACCTATTTGGGGCTTAGGTTTAGCCTTTTTCAATTTTGGGGTGTTTTTTTTTAGTTTAGGGTTTTTTGGGTTTGAAAAAGAGCTGATTGCCCTTCTACGGGCAGTAAAGAAGCTGAATGCCATTTTAAGGGCAATGCCCATACAAATGCCCCTTTAGTCCACACAACTGGAAGAAAACCAGAATGCTGGAAACTGTATGTAGCAATTATATGAAATTCTTAAGACATTAGATATGATCTTCTCACATTACTAACTTTATTAATATCAGGCATCCAATAAATCCAATCAATCAATGTAAATCAATCAATAAAGTATTATATATTGATTTAAATGATGCAATTATCCTATTGGAAATATGTTGGGCTAGATTACAAGTGGAGCACTAATTTAACTTGCACCCATAAAGGGGCAACATTTCCTATTTACGGGCGCACGTTAAATAACAAGCCATTACAAGTGGCTGGTTAATGCTACTGCAAGCTTGCGTTAGCACTTTGCACAAAGTGAAATTAACCAGAGGTCAGACCTCTGGTTAATTAAAAAAATGTCCCCCAATTGCCCCCCAAATAAAGTGGACAGTCCCTTTAGTTATATTTAAAAAATATGAGCATTTTTTTCAAAATAACTGCACAGGGCAGTTATAAGGAATTAAAGTGAGGGGATGTGAAGTGTTAGAAAAATAAACACCACTGAAAAGTAATTTTACATAGACAAAGACTGTGTATTAAATGGTAAATGTATATGAATATGCTTATATACATATATATTTAAGTATTAATATGTGTATATACACATATAAACACGTAAATATATATGTATATATTCATATACATATATATTTTAAAATTGCTGCCCAACAGTGCGCAACTTCCCCCTGCGCTGTGCTAGATTCTTTGCCGTGTCTATCGTGAGCACGAAGCTTCCATTCAATGCTAACGCAACCTCAATTTGCTTGTAATACTAGCGCACATATATTGGCAGATAGAGGCGCTGGTTCTAAGGGATCTCCAAAGGATTTTTCTCTCTGTTTCACAATTTTCCCAGAAGAATTCTGTCTGTATCTGTGTTCAAAGAATATCACATTGGCATAGTATGTCTGAGCACCTTAATATATAAGTGCAGTATACTCACAGAGAAATATCAGACAAGCGGCTCCACAGGTGATTTCACAATCTTCCCAAAAAGGGGTTCTGTCCTTTAGAGCAAAATAAACATTTTATTTAAAAAGCCAGCTTTTTTCCTTTCCTGATCGTTGTCTTTTTGTGAAATCACCTGCTGTTTTTTTGTGATATCACCTGTGGAGCTGTTTGCCTGATATCACTCTGTGAGTATATTGCACTTATATATTAAGGTGCACAGACATACTATGTCAATGTGATATTTTTTGAACACAAATACAGACAGAACCCCTTTTTGGGAAGATTGTGAAATCACCTGTGGAGCCGCTTGTCTGATATTACTCTGAGTATACTGCACTTATATATTAAGGTGCTCAGACATACTATGCCAATGTGATATTCTTTGAGTACACATACAGACAGAATTCTTCTGGGAAATTTGTGAAACAGAGAGAAAAATCCTTTGGAGATCCCTTAGAACCAGCGCCTCTATCTGCCAATATACATCGTTTATACAGCTTTGAGAGAGACTGTTTGGAAGGCAGCGGTTCTAACTAAAGGGAAGTAACTATCCTATTGTATAATCTTTTTTTTTTTTCAATACTAGCGCACAGTTGCTTGTGCTGGTGTTACTGAGTGGAGAGGGAAAATTGCGCATGCGAAAGAGCAATTTTGCGCTCCACTCGTAATCTAGCCCATTATGTGCTTCTGTAAAATTAATCTATTCATCTATGCTTATAGTCCAACATGAGTGAAATAAACATGAAATAGGAAAAACATACGGTATTATGCTAATTTACATATTCATACAATAAAAGAAAGAAAAATAGTTGAACATTGCTTAAAAAAAAAACTTGTGTTGCTGAATAAATTTGCAAAATGAGAATGCAGTGAATAAGGATATTTCTGACCATTGGGAACTTGTTTATTTCCATCAGAAAAAGGAGTGAAAAATATCTTGTATCCTTTTTAATTAAATCTGTGTGGATGTATTTGATAAAAGTTTATTTTTGACAAAACAAATTGTGACATCACCTGTCAAAAGTAAAGATTCTTTTTGTTTTAGTTATGCTGGGACCCGATGTGCAGAGGTTGAGTAGAGGGTTTTAAAAGTAGCCAGTCAGAGCAGTCCAGATAGTCAAGCCAGGGGTTAATACTAGTAATCAGTCTGATCAGCAAACACAGCAGGAAAGGGAAGGCAATAGAGCAGTCCAGATAGCCAAGTCAGAGGTCAATACTGGTAATCAGCCCAATCAGCAAACACAGCAGGTAAGGGCAAGGCAATAGAGCAGTCCAGATAGCCAATCCAGGGGTTAATACTAGTAATCAGCCCGATCAGCAAACACAGCAGGTAAGGGCAAGGCAATAGAGCAGTCCAGATAGCCAATCCAGGGGTTAATACTGGTAATCAGTCTGATCAGCAAACACAGCAGGTAAGGGAAGGCAATAGAGCAGTCTAGATAGCCAATCCAGGGGTTAATACTAGTAATCAGTCCGATCAGCAAACACAGCAGGTAAGGGCAAGGCAATAGAGCAGTCCAGATAGCCAATCCAGGGGTTAATACTGGTAATCAGTCTGATCAGCAAAAACAGCAGGTAAGGGCAAGGCAATAGAGCAGTCCAGATAGCCAAGCCAGGGGTTAATACTAGTTATCAGCCTGATCAGCTAACACAGCAGGTAAGTGCAAGGCAATAGAGCAGTCCAGATAGTTAAGCCAGGGTTCAATACTAGTAATCAGTCTGATCAGCAAACACAGCAGGAAAGAGAAGGCAATAGAGCAGTCCAGATAGACAAGTCAGGGGACAATACTAGTAATCAGCCCGATCAGCAAACACAGCAGGTAAGTGCAAGGCAATAGAGCAGTCCAGATAGTTAAGCCAGGGTTCAATACTAGTAATCAGTCTGATCAGCAAACACAGCAGGAAAGAGAAGGCAATAGAGCAGTCCAGATAGACAAGCCAGGGAACAATACTAGTAATCAGCCCAATCAGCAAACACAGCAGGTAAGGGCAAGGCAATAGAGCAGTCCAGATAGTCAAGCCAGGGGACAATACTAGTAATCAGCCCGATCAGCAAACACAGCAGGTAAGGGCAAGGCAATAGAGCAGTCCAGATAGCCAATCCAGGGGTTAATACTAGTAATCAGTCTGATCAGCTAACACAGCAGGTAAGTGCAAGGCAATAGAGCAGTCCAGATAGACAAACCAGGGGTTAATACTGGTAATTAGTCTGATCAGCAAACACAGCAGGTAAGGGAATGCAATAGAACAGCCCAGATATCCAAGTCAGGGGTCAATACTGGTAATCAGTCTGATCAGCAAAAACAGCAGGTAAGGGCAAGGCAAAAGAGCGATCCAGATAGCCAAGCCAGGGGTTAATACTAATAATCAGTCTGATAAGCAAACAAAGCAGGTAATGGTAAGGCAATAGAACAGCCCAGATAGCCAAGCCATGGGTTAATACTAGTAATCAATCCAATAAGCAAACACAACAGGTAAGGGAAGGCAATAGAACAGTCCAGATAGCCAAGTCAAGGGTCAATACTAGTAAAAGTCAGATCAGCAAACACAGCAGGTAAGGGCAAGGCAATAGAACAGCCCAGTTAGCCAGGGGTTAGGAATCCAGAAACAAATAGGGTAAAAGGAAACACAGACACTAAGTGCAGCAATGTTCAAGAACTAATTAAAGGGAGTTGCTAGGCTTTATTGGGAATGACTCCTCCTTTGGGAGTGTTTCAACAGTATGAGATTCAATGCAAAGTAAATCACCTGTATCTTTACTGGATTGTAATACCTGCTTTCCGTCAAATAGATCAGTGGAGCTGATGTTCCCTTGTCCTTCAGCATGTTGCTGTGTTTTAGGCCTAAAGCCTGGGAACTAGGGTTGCCACCTTTTGCCCAAAAAAATCCTGGACACTTTTTAAGTGGGCGTGGAGAGGGCATGGCTTGGGGCGTGGTTTGGGGCGTAGCTTGTCGCGGCCTCAAATTCATTATGATATTAATTTATATATATATATGTTTAGAGGAAGACAGAATTGTGATAGCGGCGCAAAATAGGTATTTGCCTCAAAAGTGAACACTATTAAAACTATATAGATTATATTTAACACTGTGCTGCCCCAAATTACCTATTAGGGTTGTTGGGTCCCCCCAAAAAACCCCAACCTTAATAAGAAGAAATAGTAAACCAAGGAATAGTAAAATGTTATGGGCGCTCAGTGTATCAGACTAAAAATATAAGTATACTATAGGTACTGAACCAAAAATAATTGTGAAGTTACCAATACAATATCATTGGCGCAATATATCAAACAAAACAAGTATCCCTATATAGATAGTTGTTTTCACAGTACTTATAAAGAAATAGACATTCAGTGTTAAACAACTGTTGGTGTGCACACAGTGATTGTTACAATGTATATACTAATACAGTTACCTAAATAAAAAATATATATATTAGTACCAATACCAGGTAAATAAGATCTAAATACAAAATCTTAATTGACAGAGATTTGCAATGGACAGAAAAATTGTGCTGGTTAACTTTAAACACCAATTGTGACTAGTAAAATATTAAGCACAAAGTCAAAACATGCAGTATGAGATGAGGTTAGAGTCCATAAGTCATGCTGTGTGGAAAGCCAGAAGGGGGAATCCCAGTTTTAGGAATCACACTTTCCCCTCAAGGGATTCTACTTACTCTCCTTAACCTCAATCCGTATGAGGTAAGTGTCGCGCAGGGTAAGTAGAATCAGAAACTTTCCTTTGTTTTTCCGGTGTCCCCAGACTTGTCACTCTCTCCCTTTCAGATGTTCCGCTCACATAAATGGATGAGAAGAAAGTGGAGAACGATAATAGTGCAACCCCGTTATGTATAGAGTTATATACACAATATGTCAAAGGAATATTACTCACACTTTGCAACCTCAGTAAATTATGAGGTATTTTATTGGCAAAATAGATTAAAACCTGATTTGAGCGTGACCCCAATACATTACAGCTAATGTGGTATCAGGAGCACAAAATAATGTGACAGTCAGTGTAACAGAAATAATAGTAAAATACAACAGCAGTCTACAGTGCCAAAGTCTAGCACTAACAGCATGATATACAGGAGTCCTAATGCGTTTCGAAAGTCTTGGACATATACGACCTTCTTCATCAGAGGAATTCGGCTTCAGTCTGGCGTCTGACGTCACAACAGGCGACGCGCATTTCGGGCTCCGCCCTTCAACTTGGCCTGTCAATCCAGAAGAGCCTCCTTCTTTTAAGGCTTACTTGAACAACGCCCACTCAGCGTCATCGCCTAGGTATGGCATGTTTTAAACTGGCATATTGGCAAACAAGTGCTTTGCAAAAATGTGACATATGCTCACAAGTAGAACTGCTCATACCAAGGCTACAAACAGTAAGATGTAAACCAAACATAAAAGTGGAAACTATTAACATATAAGAGGCAACATAGTAACATAGAAATTGAAGATATAGAATACGTTGTATCTTATACGTATATTTGCTATTCTGTGTCAACAATGTTAATTCTACTGAAAAAGTGCCTCCAGGATCCCAATAAACAAAGGGAACCAAAAAGCAAGCGAGTAGGGCATAAAAAATAACACCTAAATAATTTTTTAAAAACTACATAAAGGGAAAAATGAATTACACTAGGAAAAGGAACACACAATGTGTGAAGTTAGGTTATTCTGCACTCAGAACAACCTTTTGAAAAAATAAGGGGCGGGTGAACCACAGCCACTAAATAAATGTACCCCAAGTTATTTCCCTATTTAATCCATAGGGAGTAATGGAATCAAGTTTCTGAATCCACAGAGCTTCCTTCTCAAATAACATTTTGTGTCTGTTCCCACCCCTCCTCAGCGGACCCACCTCATCTACAACCTGGAATTTTAACTGACTTTTATTATGACCCAGTAGTGTAAAGTGGTGAGCTACGGGGGCCGAGGGATCCAATTTTCCTATCGCTGTTTTATGTTGTTTTATCCTTTCCTTGATGGCTTTGGTGGTCTCACCCACATAGGCTAGACGACAAGGACATTTAATAACATAAACTACAAATTGAGATTCATATGTAAAATGACCTTTGATAGCAAGACGTTTACCGGATCTCGGGTGAGTGATCGCATCACCTGATTGGATTGAGTTACACTGTGCACAATTATTGCAAGGAAAAGTACCATTGTTAAATTGCTCCCCAGCTAGTCTACTCTGACCAGGGCCCACATCGGCCTTCACTAGAGTGTCTCTTAGGTTATGATTTCTTCTATATGAGAAAAGAGGAAAATCTTTGAAGGTATTAGATAAAGTCCTATCTTCTGATAACAAAGGCCAGTGTCTTTTAAACACTTTTTTAAGAGGCTGAATATGGTACCCATATGGTACCACAAAAGGAATTCTATCGGTCAACGTTTTCTTTTTGGCTTGTTTCTTTCATGCATGGCTAAAAATCACACTGCATAAACTGCCTTATTTTCTTCAAGCTGCTATTAACCGTGACACTTGCATGAACTGCTCTGCATTACCGCTTGCATCCTACTATGCTCTAGATTCCTGCTTTGCTTATAAGCATATACATTAATTACAGTCTGGACTGGCTCTGAACTTTTTCTGAACTGTGGACGCCCAGTATGCTTTATTTTTTATGTTTGTTTTGTATGCATCTGTTCTGATTATGTTTTCTTATTTAGGATTATGTGATTCATGTATATATTAGATTTGTTCTAAATACTAACTAATTTTTGCTGCAACATCCATGTGTCATTTATTTCATTTGATTTTTCAGTAATGATATGCGTGCGAAGACATTTATTTATATTTATGATATATATATATATATATATATATATATATATATATAATATATATATAATATGAAACTTGCACTCACTGGGTTTTTGAAAAAGGTGCTTTATTCAGCACAAAAAAAAAGTGACGTTTCGGGGATCAATGACCCCTTCATCAGACCAAAACGTTTTGGTCTGATGAAGGGGTGATTGATCCCCCAAATGTCACATTTTTTGTGCTGAATAAAGCACCCTTTTCAAAAACCCAGTGAGTGCAAGTTTCTTCTTCTCTGTACTATTTTTTGCCTGCACCCTGGTGGATGCCTTTAAAGTGAGAGTGCGCTTTTCTTGCTTTATAATATATATAATATAATATATATAATATATATAATATAATATATATAATATATAATATATATATATATATATATATATATATATATATAAATATACACACCAAGTTGAAACCCCAATACCAAGTAAAATAGTGCTATAAGTATAGCCGAGAAAATTATTTATAAAAGCTAAACTCAGATTAACAAGTTTAAAAAAAATATATATAATTGACACTAACTTTTGGGCGACAACTTTACAAAATTATTGGAGCATTGTTTGGAGATGAGAAAGATGGAGATGAGACCGCGCATTAGCTGGAATGGCTAAGCTTGGGGGCATCGTGAACCTGTGTGACTGGTCACTGGTGGGCGGGTAACTGGTGTAACTGGTGGGCAGGTAACTGGTGTAACGGGTGGGCGGGTGCACGCGGTGTCCTGTCTCTCTGCCGCTCTACTGCAGGATTTGACGACACTCCCTTCCTGGGCCCTGTTCCCCCCTCCCACTGTCCCACTCCCACATCATCCTCCGTCTCTCCAGCAGACTCCCCCTACCCGATTAGCAACCCCGGGCTAAGCGCTCCTCTGGCCAGCTTATTTTTTGTAAAGTCTATGCTCACTGCTGCTCCAGGGGAGCACTTAGCGGAGGGCATTTGAGGCTAGTTCCGGGACACGGGACACAGAGCCTCAGACCGGGACTGTCCTAGTGAAACCGGGGCGGGAGGCAACCCTACTGGGGACTGAATTTGGAGAAACACAGGCAGAGAAAAAGGAGATGACAGAGAGGTTGAGAGAAGAGGACCTTCAGAGTGGGATACTGGCACACTGAGTAGACTGTAAAAAGATGGACAAGACACAGACCTCACACGGGGCACGGCAGGTTGAACCAATCTCTGTGCTGCACAGATTGCAACAGGTACAGTGATTCTCTTTCTGTGAGTGTTCGGAGTTATACCATGACAATATCACTGTATTGATTACCAAATTGAATTTGATAAATAATAATAGTAAATTAAACAAAACAAAAAAATTCATAGGATTTTCAAGATAAAAGTATATAAATGGAGGAAAAGGAATTTCTATAACAACTTCAAAATGGCAGCTAGGGACACACTCATTCAATGTGACGTCAGACACTTATTAAAAAGATAGAGATACAGAAAAAACAATGTTGAATATGTCTTACAAATTACCATTATGTAGAAAACAGACAAAAATAAATAAATAAAGGCAGAACAACTCTGAGGGGAGGTAAGCAAAATGAGATTCAGAAGAAGAACTAGACAGGAAAACAGGAATTGAAGACAATCAAAGAAAAATCTGCCATTGAGAATAATAAATCTATCTACATTAATCCTAACAGAGACACATTTGTTTATTGTCTTTCTGTAACTCTTTATAACTGGATAGTTTTCAGAATATTTGTTTACTGCACAAACAAAACAAATACTGAATATTCGGTAACATTTAGATTAGTTTTCATTAAAACGACTGCGTATTGTTCCTATGCTGCTGGTGAAAAGTTCACCTGTCATATACTTAACTCTTGCGTGCTCTGGGAGCCGTGCTAATCCTGAACCTTCTTCACTGAGTCCAGTGATGCCCTAATAGATAAATGTGGTGGGTTATTGGTGGTTTAGGGGTTAAGTAGTTTAGGAGATAATGTGGTGGGCTATTGGCGGTTTAGGAGTTAATAGGTTAGGAAGTTTATTGTGGTGGGCTATTGGCGGTATTGGGCTTAATATGTTAGGACGTTTATTGCGGTGGGCTATTGGCGGTATTGGGGTTAATATGTTAGGACGTTTATTGCGGTGGGCTATTGGCAGTATTGGGGTTAATATGTTAGGACGTTTATTGCGGTGGGCTATTGTCGGTATTGGGGTTAATATGTTAGGACGTTTATTGTGGTGGGCTATTGGCGGTTTAGGGGTTAATAGGTTAGGAAGTTTATTGCGGTGGGCTATTGGCGGTATTGGGGTTAATATGTTAGGACGTTTATTGCGGTGGGCTATTGTCGGTTTAGGGGTTAAGTAGTGTATGGTTAGTTTGAGGTGGTTGGTTATGTCTGTTTAGGGATACATAGGTATATTTATTAGGCTTGGTGCTATATATTTAAAATGGATCATTTACTTTATATAACCAATGTCGGTGCCAATGCTGCTTGTAATATTTTGCCATCTATTGCGATATATAGTAAAAATCCTCTTGCCGATGCTGCCTTTAAACAGAAATGTCGACACTTTAGAATATTTTGCTGTCTTTCTCGACATTGCATTGGATCCCTTTTGAATATATCGCCACATTGCAGCACTTTTGATCATCAGGGCCCTAATGTGGTGGATCCCAGAGCCTGCTCTAAAGGACCGTCTGCTTAAGCCCAGACTCTGGGATCTGCCACGCTAAGCCTCCTATTAGCATAGCCCTGGACTCAGTGAAAAAGGTTAGGAATTAGTGTGACTCCCTAGCGCACTAGAAGTAAGTATTTCACCTATAAATGCTAATTTAAAGGAAACAAATATATGCTTATGAATTTCGTTAGTATATACTGTATTTGTTTTCTTTAAATTAGTAACAAATATCTGTATTTCCGTTATGAATATGCATTCGTAATTAAGTGAATGCACATGTCTAGGGGCACGATTACATATGTGGCGTCGCCTGCAAAAGCTGGCGTCACCGGTTTTTAGTCGGATATTGGTATCATATATACGGCACCACTCAGCTCTTTTACAAGCCCATTAAAACCTTAATCTAAAAAAAAAAAGCCCACAAACAATAAAAAAATCCTAAATCTAACCCCCAAATAGGTACTCACCGTTCCTGAAGTCCGGCAGAGAAGGTCTTCTTCCAGGCGGTGAAGTCTTCTTGGAGGTGGCGATATATTCTTCCAGCGCGATGACCTCCTCTATCTTCATCCAGGACCAAGCCGGCGTAGATCGAAAGTTACTGCGGAACAGAAGACCGGCGACCGTGGAGCCATCGAGCATGGAGATCCTCTTCGTACGATCGTCGCTGCACACTTAAGATGGAATGCAAGGTACCTGTTTAAATATGGGGTACCTTGTATTCCTATTGGCTGAAAAATTAAAATCAGCCAATAGGATTAGAGCTACTGAAATTCCATTTTCAGTGTGTGGCGATGATTGTACGAAGAGGATCTCCATGCTCGATGGCTCCGTGGTCGTCGGTCTTCTGTTCTGCGGTCACCTTCCCTCCGCGCCGGCTTGGTCCTGGATGAAGATAGAAGAGGTCTCTGTGCTGGAAGAAGATATCGCCGCCGCAAAGAAGACTTCACCACTTGGAAGAAGACCTTCTCTGCTAGACTTCAGGAATGGTGAGTACCTATTTGGGTTTTTTTTTTTTTTTTTTTTTGGAGATTTTGTTTTTTTAGATTAGGGTTTTAATGGGCTTGTAAAAGAGCTGAATGCCCTTTTAAGGGCAGTCAAAGAGCTGAATGCCCTTTTAAGGGCAATTGTCCATACAAATGCTTTAGGGGCAATGGGTAGCTTAGGTTTTTTTAGTGTAAAGTCTCTTCACTGAAAAGGTGGCAAAACAAAATGGCTGAAACCCTACACTACTAGAGATGTATCCAAATCAAAATGCAAGTTACTCTCCTGGAATGCCCAGCTAACTCCAACAGAAATCCTACATCTATGTCATGTGTTTGCTATACCTTACTAATAAAGACAAGGTTTAGGGGTTAATAGGTTAATTAGGTTAAATGCGTTGTGGGGGGTTGGTAGTTTAGGGGTTTATAGTGTTGATAGGTACTTTGCATTGTGGGGGGGTTGGCGGATTAGAGGTTAATAGTATTGATAGGTAGATGGTGTTGTGGGTGAATGGAGGATTAGGGGTTAATACATATATTATTAGGTAGATTGCGATGTGGGTGAATGGCGGATTAGGGGTTATTACATATATTAGGTAGACTGTAATGTGGGTGAATGACGGGTTAGGGGTTAATACATATATTAGGCAGATTGCGATATGGGTAAATGGTGGGTTAGGGTTTAATACATATATTAGGCAGATCACGATGTGGGTGAATGGCGGGTTAGGGGTTAATACATATATTAGGTATATTGCGTTGTGGGGGGTTGGCGGTTTAGGGGTTAATACTTTTATTAATAGTTGCGATGTGGGGGGATTGCAGATATAGGGGTTTTAACGTGTCAGGTTTATTTTTGGGAGGCAGGTTAGACTTTCACAGGAGATTTTTTATTTTTTTTTCATATGTGCCAGCAGTTGCTAAACTACCGTAAGTCACTGGCGACTACAGAAATGTGTATTTACGCACATTTCTGGACATCGCTAGTTTATCTGACTTACGGCAGTTTATGAACTGCTTGCGGGGTTTATGTGATTCCCTGATGTGCGAGGTGAATTTATGGGCGAGGTTAAGAGCTAGAATTGTCAAGAAAAAAAATGTAGTTTAGGAACTCTTGAGGTGCAGGTTTGTAAGCTTAAAATCTGCAAGCTAATAAGCAAGAGTTGTAGGACTACTGCTTCCTAACCTGAAGTGAAAGACCCTGAGATGATTGACAAACCTGGTTCTTACACGATTAAATGCCTAAAAGCACAGGGCAGTGCTGCACAAGTATTCAACTGTGCAAAGTTAAAGAGAAAGTAAAGTGAAAATTAAACTCTCATGAGTCATAATGATATAATATGGAATTTTAAACAACTTTCCAATTTACTCCTATTATCTAATTTGCTTAATTCTCTTGGTATCCCTTGTTGAAGAGTGCGCCTAGCTAGGCCCAGGAGCAAGAATGCACTGTTTTTATTCGCCTCTTGTCATTGCTCACCTGTGTTCAGCTTGCATTGCTTCTCCTTCAACAAAGGATAGAAAGAGAATTAAGCAAATTTGATAATAGAAGTAAATTGGAAAGTTTTTTAAAGTTGTATGTTCTACCTGAATCATGAAAGAAGCATTTGGGGTTTTGTGGCCCTTTTAAAAGCAGATGCTTTCTCACCTCAAATGCTCAGAGACAGGATCCCTAGCTGAGAACCTTTATCCGCCCACTACTTAAAGGGACAGTAAACACCTTAAGATTTTTCAGAACATCAAAAGCATCCTGCTAACCCTACTACATATCTTTCACTAATTGGCTTTAACTGATAACAACGGCAAAACAGCGTGCTTTATACTAACTTTATGACCGTGACTAGCCTTGTTGTCTGCAAACTAAAGTCCAGATGGGCTCTTCCAACGCAAATAGTGGAGTTTGGCTATTGAAAGCTAATTGCAGTGAACAGGATGTTAATTTGTTATAAAAATATTAAAGTGCCATAAAACGTTGAGATCTGTGCATATCATAAAAGGGCAAATTAAGTAAAAACAGTTGGCATAAAAAAAAATATGTTCTAATTTTAAAAAAGAAGCAAAATTACTTAAATAGCCATGCTGTTTAGAGTAGTCTGATCCACCCCCCTTATCAGTATTTAGCTTCAGAAACACAGGCATTGTATTTCACAGCTGCTTATTTGCTTCTAGGCTTGCTCCAGCAGATAATCACTGTTTACTTCTGTATTCTATCAAATCAAAGGTAGATATAGATACAGCCATAGAAGGAAATGTGTGGGGGGAGTTCGAGCTGTACAATTTGGAAACTTAAAAAAAAGGGTTAATGGCGAGGCACTGCAGTATACATTTGCATGTAAAGTAATTTAATTAGATTGTATTTTGGGGCCAATTTATGATGGCCTGAATGAGGCCATTTCACACTGTTACCTCACAAGCCTTTTTACGACCGCTGCTCCTTAACTGTATCCGCCGCCTCTGAGCGGCGTACAACAATCAACCCGATCCTATACGAGTGGTTGATTGACACCCTCTGCAAGCTGCTTGTGCAATGCTGAATGCAGACCGCATATGCTGTCCGCATTAAGCAATGTCTGGAGGACATGATACGTTGCAGCGTATCATGTCTGCCAGGCAATAATAAATCGGCCCCATTGTCTCTATCCCAATTTGTTTTATGTCCCTTTAAGACTTAACTGATATGTTATTTTATAGTGTCTCAACAGAAATCTCTTGTAATTTCATGGTGTTTACTGTTCCTTTAATGAAGGAATCCCAAGAAAAACATGTAAATTTGATAATACATATCCTAGTGCCGTCTGGGGTGAGTAGATTTTTGTTGTGTTCTGAAGCGGTCACAGCCGTTCTGCTGTAATCACGTGTCTGGGACAAAGCTGGCGTGCTCAAAAATAGCACTGTGAAGATCCTTGATCAATTTATTACTAGCACATCGGTATCCAAGTGCTTTCTGAAGTGATGAGAAATTCTTCTTGTATCGTGGGGTAATTCTGCCGATTTTGGAGCCCTAGGGGCATATCTATCAAGCCGTCGACTTTGTTGCATTCAACGGCACCAATACGCTCACCTAACAACGCGGCCGCGGACTTGAATACGATCTCCATATTTTTACAAAAAGCCGGCAAAAAGCTGCGCACCAAATACGGGGCAATGAGCAGCGGACTGTTGTTAACTAGTAGTCATCGATCTCGCTGCTATTTGGCTTTTTACCAACTTTATTTATACCCTGTCACTTAACGCTGCCACTATACTAAAATGTTTAACGCCGTATCCCGCCGCTCCCGGACCCCGCCGCAACTAAATAAAAGTATTGACCCCTATTTCGCCGCTCCCGGATCCCACCACAACTAAATAAAAGTATTAACTCCTAGACCCCTGGCCTCCCACATCACTACCACTAACTAAACCTATTAACCCCTAAACCACCAGCCCCCCACATCGTCATAAACTAAATTAAGCTATTAACCCCTAAACATAACAACCCGCTAACTTTACATTAAAATTACAACATCCCTATCTTGTAATAAATTAAAACTTACCTGTAGAATTAAATTAAACTATATTAAGCTATTAATTAACCTACCCTAACTATTATACTAAAATTACATTAAACTACCAATTAAATTAACTATATTACATATTAAAAAAAAACAACTAATTTTAATTTTAACTTTGTAATTTTAATGTAAAGTTAGCGGGTTGTTAGGTTTAGGGGTTAATAGCTTAATTCAGTTTATGGCAGTGTGGGTGGCTGGTGGTTTAGGGGTTAATAGGTTTAGTTAGTGGTAGTGATGTGGGAGGCCAGGGGTTAATACTTTTATTTAGTTGCGGTGGGGTCCGGGAGCGGCGGGATAGGGGTTAATAACTTTATTTAGGTTGCGGCGGGGTCCGGGAGCAGCGGAATAGGGGTTAATACTTTTATTTAGTTGCGGCAGGGTTGGGACAGCAGATTAGGGGTGTTTAGACTTGGGGTTTATGTTAGGTAGTTAGGTGTAAATGTTACTGGTTTTCAACCATATAAATCAATGGGATATCTGGCAGCATCGAACATAAGCTTTCTCTGCTTTCAGACTCCCATTGATTCCTATGGCATCTGCGGCCTCCAGGGTGGCGGATTGCAAACCAGGTATGCTGGGCTGGAATAGCCGCGAGTGTACCTGTTAACTATTTGATAACTTTGAAAAAGTGTCAAATAGTGCCGAATGTGTATTTGGAACATCTGTAATGACGTAATCATCAATCTGTGTTGGATTGAGACCGGTGGATCGTATGTTATGTCACAAATTTCATCTTTTGCTGGTCTGTAGGCTTTGATAACTAGGTTGAATCAAGCTCGCCACAATTACGCTGCGGAATTCCAGAGTATTTGCGGTTGACAGCTTGATAGATATCCCCCTTACTATACTGTATTTTATATTAATACCATTTTTATCTGAGGTTAGCCAACCTATTTTTGTACCCACTAAGACTGGTTTGTAATACAGATATGCTGATTGCTGATGTGACATCTTTATATATACAGTATATACAGTATATATATATATATATATATATATATATATATATATATATAAAGCCAAGATGAGCACTCTCACTTCAAAACTTCTGCAACCAGGGTGCTAGTGGATAATAGATATATGTGGCAGAAAACTTGCACTCACTGGACTTTTTCAAAGTATCAAAATTTAATGTGACGTTTCGGAGATGAAGTATCCCCTTCCTCAGACGGAAGGGGATACTTCATCTCCGAAACGTCACATTAAATTTTGATACTTTGAAAAAGTCCAGTGAGTGCAAGTTTTCTGCCACATATATATATATATATATATATATATTTTTTTATGCATCCACTGTCTATATATGCTTTTACGCAAGAATAAATATAATATATTTTTTATATACTTTTATATACTTTGACATATTCATTTCCATATTTTTAATATATTCTGACATATTTATTAATTTATTGTATATTTCTATAAGCCCCCCCCCCTTCACATTAGATTGTAGTAGCTGGCTTCAAAACTTACATTCCTGCTTTTCAAATAAAGATAGCAATAGAATGAAGACAATTTGATAATAGGACTAAATTAGAAAGTTGCTTAAAATTTCATGCTCTATCCCAATCATGGAAGAAAACATTTTGGGTTCAGTGTCCCTTTAATAGACTACATTATAGTGTAAATATAACTTTTATATGCACTGGGAAATAAAACAACTTAGTGTGACTCACTTTAGGCTATATTTGCTTTACTGCAGTGGTCTGGAACTCCAAGGTACGCCTTTATAAGTAAATTGGAAAGTTTTAAAAAATTGCACATTCTTTCTGAATTATGAAAGTTTAATTTTGACTTCAACATCTCTTTGAACTAAAATATCCCTCTTTTCCTTAACATCTTCCCATGAGTTATTGCAATTCCCAAATCAAGCAATTAAACGCACATATCAATTCAGTATCTGCTGCATTTAACGTTTTTCTTAACCTTCAGAATTCTCATCTATAGCAAACCACTTCATTTATTACTTCATTACATATTAAACAGGGTTAATAGATCTGGGGATTATCATTTGCCTTTGAACTTTGGTGCTTTAAGCTGTTGATATAATTACAAATATTTTAATGTAATGGTATACAGACTTAAACCCTAATTCTTCTGATTGATTAGATATAATTCATTGTATTTCTAGCAAGCAGATTGCATGTTAAGGAGACAGTAAACATAGAAGGTGAGAGTATTAGTGGTATGCTAACATTTGCACGCAAGCAATATCGTGTTTTTTCATAATTTTGCACATGCTGGAAATAGCTTGCGTATTACAAGTTCAAAGTAAACGCAATCGCGAGAGCACAATCGCATTTTACTCCGACTGAAACCCTTGTGTAAAGGGTAATGCGTTAAAAGAGTAAACACAACATCAATACATTCAAAATTACAGTTACACATATATAAACATTATCTGATAAAAATAATGCATATAAATTAGGGATAGACCGATATCGTTTTTTTCAGGGCCGATACCGATACCGATTATACTCCCAGAAAAGTAGAAAACCATTATAGTGCAAAAAGCATAAAATTTTAGCATGTTCTCCTGTTAAACGGCTTCTGTTTTTTCATACATTGCTTCCACTTCACTAAAAAAACGCTCACTTAGTACACTTTATAGAAAAGGGTTTAAAGTAAAAAAAAATGGATGTCGGGTCTTCAAAAACTGTAAGTGGATCTTCAGGGGTTAGTGTTAGGCTTTATTAAGGGTTTATTGGGTGGGTTTTATTTTTAGATTAGGGTTTGGGCGGAAAAAGAGATAAATGCCCTTTTAAGGGCAATGCCCATCCAAATGCCCTTTTCAGGGCAATGGGGAGCTTAGGTGTTTTAGTTAGGATTTTATTTGGGGGGTTGGTTGTGTGGGTGGTGGGTTTTACTGTTGGGGGGTTGTTTGTATTTTTTTTCAGGTAAAAGAGCTGATTTCTTTGGGGCAATGCCCCGCAAAAGGCCCTTTTAAGGTCTATTGGTAGTTTAGTTTAGGCTAGGGGGGGTTTTATTTGGGGGGGGGGGGCTTTTTATTTTGATAGGGCTATTAGATTAGGTGTAATTAGTTTAAATATCTGATAATTTCTTTTTTTATTTTGTGCAATTTAGTGGCTTTTTTTTGTAATTTAGTTAATTGTATTTAATTTATGTAATTTATTTAATTGTAGTGTAAGGTTAGGTGTTATTTTACAGGTAAAATTGTATTTATTTTAGCTAGGTAGTTAGTAAATAATTAATAACTATTTACTAACTAGTCTACCTAGTTAAAATAAATACAAAGTTGCCTGTAAAATAAAAATAAACCCTAAGCTAGATACAAATGTAACTATTAGTTATATTGTAGCTATCTTAGGGTTTATTTTACAGGTAAGTATTTCGTTTTAAATAGGAATTATTTAGTTATTAATAGTAGGTTTTATTTAGATTTATTTTAATTACATTAAAGTTAGGGGGTGTTAGGATTAGATTTAGGCTTAGGTTTAGGGGTTATAAAATTTAGCATAGTGGCGGCGACGTTGGGGGCGGCAGATTAGGGGTTAATAAATGTAGGTAGGTGGCGGCGATGTTAGGGGCGGCAGATTAGGGGTTAATAATATTTAACTAGTGTTTGCGATGCGGGAGAACGGCGATTTAGGGGTTAATATGTTTATTATAGTGTCGGCAATGTCCGGAGCGGCAGATTAAGGGTTAATAAGTATACAGGATTATGACATCAAACCAGAAATCACTCACTAGACAAGCCTGTTTCCAAAAAGAACAAAACAGGCTTGTTTAGTGAGTGATTTCTGGTTTGCTGTTATATTCCTGTTTAAAAGGATCGCTGTGTCAAAACAGTATTTTTGAAGCAAAAAAACCTGAGAATTGGCATATCTATTTTGCATATCTTACCCACAATTCTCTTGTGCATTGGAAACATTGTATATTAAGAATATCTGGGGGAAAGCAAGCAGGGATACTTGCCTAGATGTACTAATTTCCTATGCAAATATTTACATTGATTTAATTTTGAGACATGGAGGATTTTAATTTCAGTTTTTTATCTCCCCCCATAATTTTAATGAATTTTGGTTTAACCATGAAAATAGCTTTTCCAATGCAGCAACCAGAAATCTATCTCCTTCAGGTGAGTTCTAAAAAGAAAGAACAAAACAGGATTGTCTAGTGAGTGATTTCTGCTTTGCTGTCATAATCCTGTTTAAAAGGATCGCTGTGTCAAAACAGTATTTTTAAAGCAAAAAAACTGAGAATTTGCATATCTTACCCACAATTCTCTTGTGCATTGGAAACATTGTATATTAAGAATTTCTGGGGAAAAGCAAGCGGGATACTTGCCTAGATGTACTAATTTCCTATGCAAATATTTACATTGATTTATATATATATATAGATATCAAAATAACAAGAGTATTGCATTGAGCAATGATACTTTTTTTATTGGACTAACTATACATTTATAAGTTGACAAGCTTTCAGAAGAGTTCCTTCCTTTATCAAGTCTAAAGCAATACTGACCAATTCAATGGAATTTACAGATTATATCTTAAAACACAGAATAGCTAAGAAGACAGTGCAGGGAGAGGAGGAGGTGTCGTAAAAATCATGAGGGGGGCTTAGGTAACAGGCAGGGGAAATATATAGCTTTACATAGAGCATATACTGACATAAAGTTATATATCAACATTGAATCAATATCTATAAAGATGTGAAATTGTATATACAGGGGGAATACAAAAGTTAAAAAAAAGACAAAAGTGTGGACATAGGCTTTCCTGTGTGCCTATGTATAAAGAATGTGGAATATACAATGTAATTGACTAAATGAAAGTACATTACAAACATTTTTGATAATGTGTTAAGAATCCACATTTAGTCCAGAATTAAACAGGTTGAAGTGCATTATCATTTTAATTTCAAAGGTTTTTCTTTCCATGGTGTTTTTTAAGTTGCCTCTGAGAATTTTGATTTTGAGGTTTTGGATGGAGTGGTCAGGTTGGGTGAAATGGTGACCAACAGGGGTGCAGTATTTTGTTTCACAGTGGTTTTTGATTGAGTGTCTGTGTAAGTTCATTCGAAGGTGCAGTTTTTGGCTTGTTTCTCCAATATAGCATCCCATTTCACATGCAGTGCAATGTATCATGTATACCACATTTGCAGATATACATGAATATGCCCCTTTAATGTTATAAGATTTATTATTGTGATTGGCTGTGCTGCTTTCACAAACGTGTTGACACAGTTTGCAGAGAGCTTTATAGCAGCACTTGGTTCCATTCTGAGTATGTACCATTGTTTCTGCTTTAGGTTAGGTGGTTGTCTGTATGCCAGGATTGGGGGTTTTGGAAAAAAAAATCAAACTAACTACGAATTAAAATAAACTACACATTAAAAAAATCCTAACACTACTCTAAAAGTAGTATCTAATTACAAAAAAAATATAGAATAAAATGGAAGAGGCCACCCGGATGAAGACTTCTTGCTGCCTGGATGAGGACTTCGCTGGCTGGATGGATCCTTCAACCGGGACTTCAAGAACTAAATGGATTGTCGGGGGTTAGTGTTTTTTAATTTTTTTTGGGTGGGTTTTATTTTTAGTTTAGGGTCTGGTCATGTAAAAGAGCTAAATGCCCTTTTAAGGGCAATGCCCATACAAATGCCCTTTTCAGGGCAATGGGGAGCTTAGTTTTTTTAGATAGTTATTTTATTTGGGGGGCTTGATTGTGGGGATGGTGGGTTTTACTGTTGAGGGGGTGTTTGTATTTTTTGTACTGGTGAAAGAGCTGTGATCTTTGGGGCAATGCCCCACAAAAGGCCCTTTTAAGGGCCATTGGTAGTTTATTGTAGGCTAGGGTTTTTTTTATTTGGGGGGGGGGGGTTATTTTGATAGGGATGTTAGATTTTGTGTAATTCTTTTTTATATTTGATAATTTGTTTCTTATTTTTTGTAATTTAGTGTTTGTTTTTTTTTATGTAATTTAGTTATTTTTATTTTTAGTAATTTTAGTGTTAATTATTTTTTGTAATGTTAGGTTTTAGTGTAAGGCAGGTTAGGTTTTATTTCACAGGTAAGTTTGTATTTATTTTAACTAGGTAGTTAGTGAATAGTTAATAACTATTTACTAACTAGTCTACGTAGTTAAAATAAATACAAACCTGTGAAATAAGTTATATTGTAGCTAACTTAGGTTTTATTTCACAGGTAAGTTTGCATTTAGTTTAAAATAGGTATTATTTAGTTAATAATTGTAACTTTAGTTTAGCTGTATTTTAATTATGTTAAAGTTAGGGGGTGTTAGGCTTAGGGTTAGGGTTACGTTAGGTTTAGGGGTTAATGGATGTATTTAGTGGTAGTGATGTGGGAGGCCAGAGGTGTAGAGGTTAATAACTTTAGTATAGTGGCGGCGACATCAGGAGCGGCAGATTAGGGGTTAATAGTTTTATGTAGGTGGCGGCGATATCGGGGGCGGCAGATTAGGGGTTAATTACTGTATGTAGGTGGCTGTGACATCGGGGGCAGCAGATTAGGGGTGTTTAGACTCGGGGTTTATGTTAGGGTGTTAGGTTTAAACTTAACTTTTTATTTCCCCATAGACATCAATGGGGCTGCGTTACGGAGCATTTGTTTCCGGGATCGCAGGTGTTAGGCTTTTTTTTGCCGGCTCTCCCCATTGATGTCTATTAGGAAATTGTGCACGAGCATGTCAAAGCAGTGCTTATCTTCGGTGCGGTATGGAGCTCAACGCAACCATTTCGCTTGCACAAGCCGGCTTTTTTAAAACCCGTAATACTAGCTTTAGGGAGGTAAAATATTGCCGCTTTTGTGGCGGCCGTTAAAATCCCTATAGCGCTCAAAACTCGTAATCTAGCTGTATATTTCCTACCAGAAGAACTATTGAACTTCTGAATAGTATTTATTAAATCAAATGTTAAATTTCAAATGTGGATATTCAATATAATTATGAACATTCGAATACGAAAGTAACATTCGATTACCGAATTTTAATGGATTTTCATTCTTATCAACAACCAATTGTTCAAAAGGAATGTCCACAGGACTATTTGCTCTACCAAACGAATTACACTTTCAGCCCATTCGCCTATCCCTAGTGTTAGGTTAACACACATGAAGAATAGCTAACCTCAATGAGCGTTATTCAAATACTGTATTTAAATATTAATACAAATTATTAAAAATTATTATAAATACTGTAATACACAAATATATCTATCTATCTATCTATCTATCTATCTATCTATCTATCTATATATATATATATATATTTATTTATTTTTTCTCTATGGATTATTTAGAATTTTTTACAGTATGTATACTATTTTTTAATGTTTTATATTTAATATTTCAATAACGTGTATTGAAGTTAGTAATTCTTTATGTGCGCTAACACAACACCATGTTAGACCTAAATCGCGAAGCACAAATACTTTACATGTAATTTTTAATATTAAATATATATTTCTATATATATGTGATACTGATAATGTAAAATAGATATCTATTCTAATATATCTATAAGAATAGATATACAGGTATAGGTATATACAGACATATACAGAAATCTATATTTACAATAAAAGTGACATTGTTCTGTAAAGAACATTGGAATATAAAATATTAATAACTCCTGTCGGGCTAGCGCATTGTTTTCTTCTGCACTCACCATTACCTTCAATGGGGAGAATACGTTAACCCCTTAACGACCGAGGACGTGCAGGGTACTTCCTCAAAAAAAAGGCATCCTGCAATAACCATTTTTAGCCATCCGATGTAGAGAGAGCCACTCTGTGGCCCTCTCTGCACCGGACATTAACGGCTAAGTTTGTTGGTGGGTGGGAGCGCCGGTGTGGGAGGCGGGTGGCAGCCATCGATGGCCCTGGATGATGCGGAGGTGGGCGGGATCGGGGGCGCGGATGCCCGGGGGCGCGCACGGACACGCGCACGTGCACGGGGAGGCAGGGGCGGGCGCGTGCACGGGGAGGGAGCAGGTGGGAACCGCTGCACTACAGAAATATTTGAATTTGAAGTGGGGAAAAAGGGGGATATTATTTTTAATTTAGCTAGATCGGTATGGCTGGTGGGATGTTAGTCTGTGGGGGGGAAGCTACACTACAGAAAAAAATAAAAATAAAATAATAAAACACTTTTTTTGATGCAAACTGGGTACTGGCAGACAGCTGCCAGTACCCAAGATGGCCCCCAATAAGGCAGAGGGGGGGTTAGAGAGCTGTTTTAGGGGGGATCTGGGAGGTTGGGGGCTAAGAGGGGATCCTACATAGCAGCATATGTACATATGCTCTTTTTTTTTTTAAATATTCAAAGATGCCTTTTATTTTAGTACTGGCAGACTTTCTGCCAGTACTTAAGATGGCGGGACAATTGTGGGGTGGGGGAGGGAAGGGAGCTGTTTGGGAGGGATCAGGGGGTGTGATGTGTAAGATGGGAGGCTGATCTCTACACTAAAGCTAAAATTAACCCTGCAAACTCCCTACAAACTACCTAATTAACCCCTTCACTGCTGGGCATAATACACGTGTGGTGCGCAGCAGCATTTAGCGGCCTTCTAATTACCAAAAAGCAACGCCAAAGCCATACATGTCTGCTATTTCTAAAGAAAGGGGATCCCAGAGAAGCATTTACAACCATTTGTGCCATAATTGCACAAGCTGTTTGTAAATAATTTCAGTGAGAAACCTAAAATTGTGAAAAATTTAACGTTTTTTTTTAATTTGATCGCATTTGGCGGTGAAATGGTGGCATGAAATATACCAAAATGGGCCTAGATCAATACTTGGGGTTGTCTACTACACTATACTACAGCTAAAATTAACCCTAGAAGCTCCCTACATACTCCCTAATTAACCCATTCTCTGCTGGGCATAATACACACGTGTTGCGCAGTGGCATTTAGCAGCCTTCTAATTACCAAAAAGCAACACCAAAGCCATACATGTCTGCTATTTCTAAAGAAAGGGGATCCCAGAGAAGCATTTAAAACCATTTGTGCAATAATTGCACAAGTTGTTTGTAAATAATTTCAGTGAGAAACCTAAAGTTTGTGAAAAAATTTGTGAAAAAGGGAACAATTTTTTTTATTTGATCGCATTTGGCGGTGAAATGGTGGCATGAAATATGCCAAAATGGGTCTAGATCAATACTTTGGGATGTCTTCTAAATAAATATATATACATGTCAATGGATATTCAGGGATCCCAGACAGATATCAGTGTCCCAATGTAACTAACGCTAATTTTGAAAAAAAGTGGTTTGGAAATAGCAAAGTGCTACTTGTATTTATTGCCTTATAACTTACAAAAAAAGCAAAGAACATGTAAACATTGGGTATTTCTAAACTCAGGACAAAATTTAGAAACTATTTAGCATGGGTGTTTTTTGGTGGTTGTAGATGTGTAACATATTTTGGGGGTTAAAGTTAGAAAAAGTGTGTTTTTTTTCCATTTTTTCATCATATTTTGTATTTTTTTTATAGCAAATTATAAGATATGATGAAAACAATGGTAGATTTTGAAAGTCCATTTAATGGCGAGAAAAACGGTATATAATATGTGTGGGTACAGTAAATGAGTAAGAGGAAAATTACAGCTAAACACAAACACCGCAAAAATGTAAAAATAGCCTTGGTCCCAAACAGACAGAAAATGGAAAAGTGCTGTGGTCATTAAGGGGTTAATGTGGACGCAATATTTTGTTAGTGCGTGTTGGGTTTTGCTCGCACTCAAACTTTTTACTTTCAACTTGTAATACGCATGCGCAAAATAATTATTTCTAGCGAAGTTTACACTAAATAGCGCACCACATGTTATCTAGCCTTAAATGTTTTTTAACATCATTGCATATGCACAATAAATAGGCATAATTAGAGACTCACCTTTTAAAAATAAATATTTTGAGTATATTTTGACCCCCAAAAGACCCCCCCCCCCAGTTTAATATTTATTAATCTGGCAAATCGCAACCAGCTGCCCAGTGCTTTATTCAGCAGGGGAGCATGTTACATTAAAGGGACACTGAACCCAATTTTTTTCTTTCATGATTCAACTAGAGCATGACATTTTAAGCAACTTTCTAATTTACTTATATTATCAAATTTTCTTAGTTCTCTTGCTATTTTTATTTTAAAAGCAGGAATGTAAATCTTAGCAGCCAGCTCATTTTAGGTTCAGCACCATGGATAGCACTTGCTTATTGGAGGCTTACATTTACCCACCAATAAGCAAGCATAACCCAGGTTCTCAACCAAACATGGGCTGGCTCCTATGCATCACATTCCTGCTTTTTAAATAAAGATAACAAGAGAACGAATAAAAATTGATAATAGGAGTAAATTAGAAAGTTGCAATATAAACAGAGCTCTCAACTGTCTGGCATCTTGTGGGACTGTCACAGTTTGGAAGCTTCGTCCTACTGTCTGTCTGTAGTTCTTTTAGCCCTCAAACAATCCCAGTATCCCCCCTTACCCTGCATACAGGTGAGCCAATAATATGCATGTATCCACCAATCACCTGCTAGCTTACAGTAGTGCATTGCTGCTCCTGAGCCTACCTAGATATGCTGTTCAACAAAGGATACCAAAGAACACAGTCAAATTGATAAAGGAAGTAAACTGAAATGTCTGTTAAAACTACGTGCTCTATCTGAACCATGAAAGTTTCATTACAGTTACCAGGTCTCAGACCTCTCTTATGCTGGGATTGTTTTAATTAAAATTAAAGGGACATTCCAGCCATACATTTCAGTTTTTAATAGAAGCATTTTTGTAATATATATGTATTAGCAAAAATGTGTATCATAAAAGCTATAGATGTTTGGAAAGTGTATTAAAAGTGACAGTAAATCCTGCCTTTTTGAAACGCTAGGATTTACCAGTGCTACAAATAAGGGGACTTTCAGTCATGAAGTATAAAAAACTTCATGCTGAAAGTTCCTTTATTTGCCTGCAGCGTATGCCGCAGTGTGGTCCTCAGGCCGCCCACGGCAGAACGCTATTTTTTCAATGAGGTGACATTTTCACCTCTCAGCCAATAGCCACGTGCATTATGCTGTATAGCCAGCAGGCTATTGGCTGACATCATCTCATTGACAAAATATCGTTCTGCCGGGGACGGCCTGAGGAGCTCAGCGCGGCATACACTGCAGGCAAATAGAGGAACTTTCAGCATGATGTATTAAGTCCCCCTTATTTGTAGCACTGGTAAATCCTAGCGTTTTCAAAAACGCTAGGATTTACCATCACTTTAAGTATGCATTGTGTACCAGCATTTTAAACACAGAACTTACTCAGAAAGCCTAAGGTGCTTGTACTGATTGGTAATAACTCAGTTACACCTAGATTATGAGTTTTGCGCTATACCGGGTGCATAAATAACGCAATAAAATGAGCGGTACCACACTTTCCATAGCGCTGCCATTACAAGTTACTGAAAAACCTCTTTGTACGGTGCGATAAGCTCCATACCGCACTAAAGCCAAGGGCTAAGTTTACGTGCTCGTGCATGCTTTCCCCCATAAACATTAATGGGAGAGAGTGTTAGAAAGAAACTAACGCCTGCGATCGCGGAATGGTGATCGCTGTAACGTTATGCAACCCCCATTGATGTCTATGGGGAAAAGAAATTTACATTTAAACCTAACACCTTAACATAAACCCCTAGTCTTGACACCCCTAATCCGCCACTCCCCGACATCGCCAAGAATAAATAAAATTATTAACCCCTAATCCACCACCCCCGAAATTGCAGACACCTAAATAAAGTAATTAACCCCCAATCCGCCGCTCCCTGGCACAAAATAAAGTGATTAACCCCTTATCCGCCACTCCCCAACATCTCCAACACTAAAGAAACCTATTAACCCCTAAACTGACGGACCCCCACATCGCAAAACACTAAATTAAACTATTAACCCCTAAACCTAACACCCCAACTTCAAATTAAAAGTTACAATATAACTATCTTAAAATAAATAAAAACTTACCTGTGAAATAAAAACTAACTAACATTAAACTATAAATTAACCTAATATTACTATTCTAATAAAATAAAAATAAAAACTACCAATTAAAAAACCTAAATTACAAATATTAAAAAACCTAATACTACTACTACTACTACTACAAAAAAAAAAAACACCTATTGGCTGATTTGAACAGCCAATAGGATTTAAGTAGCTCTCATCCTATTGGCTGATTTGAATTTGAAGAATCAAATCAGCCAATAGGAATGCAAGGTACTCCATTTTTAAACGGATTCAACTTCAGTGTACGGCGGTGATCGTATGAAGAGGACGTTCCGCGTAGGATGTCATTGCCGATCCTGGATAGTTCCGCTCCGCGCCACCGGGATGAAGATAGAAGATGCCCCCCGCGATGGATGAAGATGTCACTGCCTGGATAAAGACTTGTCGCCACCTGGAAGGAGATGGATGTCCGGACTTCAGGAACCATGAGTACATATTCTGGGGTTAGTGTTAGTTTTTTTTTTTTTTGGGGGGGGGGGTTTAAATTAGGGTTTTGGGCTTGTAAAAGAGGTGAATGCCTTTTAAAGGCAGTAAAAGAGCTGAATGCCCTTTTAAGGGCAATGCCCATACAAATGCCCCTTTAGGGGCAATGCGTAGCTTAGGTTATTTTTAGACTTGGGTTTTTTTATTTTGGAGGGTTGGTTGGGTGGGGGTTTTACTGTTGGGGAGACTTTGTATTTTTTTTTCTAGCTAAAAGAGCTGTATAACTTAGGGAAATGCCCTACAAAAGACCCTACTAAGGGCTATTGGTAGTTTGTTGTAGGTAAGGGGGTGTTTTTATTTTGGAGGGGCTTTTTATTTTTATAGGGCTATTAGATTAGGTATAATTGTTTTTTTTGTTGATAATTTCGTTTATTATTTTTGTAATCTTAGAGTTTTATTTTTCGTAATTTTGTGTTTATTATTTTTTGTAATGTTAGATTTTTTTTATTTTTTTTCTAGTATAAGGTTTTTTTAAATTTGTAATTTAGGTTTTTTTATTTGGTAGTTTTTTTATTGTATTAGAATAGTAATGTTAAGTTAATTTATAGTTTAATGTTAGTTTTTTTTATATCACAGGTAAGTTTTTATTTATTTTAAGATACTTATATTGTAACTTTTAATTTAAAGTTAGGGGGTTGTTAGGTTTAGGTGTTAATAGTTTAATTTAGTGTTTTGCGATGTAAGGGTTCCGGTGGTTTAGGGGTTAATAGGTTTAGTTTATTAGTTACAATGTGGGGGGCTGGCGGTTTAGGGGTTAATAGGTTTATTTAGTGTCAATGATGTTGGGGGTGGCGGATTAGGGGTTAATCATTTTATTTAGTGTTGGTGATGTCAGGGAGCGGCGGATTAGGGGTTACTGATTTATTTAGTGTTGGCGATGTGGGTGGGTGACAGATTAGTTTATAGGTTTATTTAATAGTTGCGATGTGGGTGGGTGTCATAATAGTGGTTAAAATGTTTAATATAGTGTTTGCTATGCGGGATGGTGGCGGTTTAGGGGTTAATAGGTAATTTATGGGTGTTAGTGTACTTTGTAATTCATGAGTTTTGTGAAACATTTTTGTTTTGCAAAATCCATAATTTCTGGTCTCAGATGACGGAATGGATCGCAGCAGTATAGGCTGTAACGCAAGCATTTTAGCTGGACCACACAACCAGTAATACGGCGCTATGGAAAATCCCGCACTCAAACGTAATTTTTTGAGTGCGAAATGGACATTGCGTTACAGGCTAAAATGCTTGCGGTATAGCTATTTCGCCACGCACAATGGCCAATTTTTCAGCGGTATAGCCGTACCACACCGTAATGCAAAACTCGTAATATAGGCCTTTGTTACTTGCTGACATAATACAAGACCAACAAGTGCTCTGAGTAGCTTCAGTATTTAAAATGCTGGTGCACTGAGAATATCTAGCTATGCTTCACATGCACGTGCAGAGAGAAATGTTAACACTAAAAAGTGATAACCTTTTACTAGAAGGATTTTTTGCAAATACATTTATATTACAAATATGTTTCTATTCAAAGATGTAATTTATCTACGTGCATTTAAATTTTGACTGGAATGTCCCTTTAACTTCAATATAAAGGGGTTGATTCCAATCTTTCAGATATTTTTTGCAAAATTGGAAAAACAAGTTTTGATCTCCATTTTCCCAACAATAGCACCCTGAACTACCGATAAGGGATGTCGATCACTATGGATTAATAGAGTCACTGTATGTGTTTTGCATTTAGATAAAGTGGTGTTTATTATAAGTGTTAATCTGCATGCTATTCATATATATTGGTATGACCAGTATACTGAGTTTTTATTTAACTTTTAGAATTTCATTTTTTTAAATATTTTTCAAATCATTAAAGGTATATGAAACCCCAACATTTTCTTTCATGATTCAGATAGAACATACAATTTTAAACAACTTTCCAATTTACTTCTATTATCAAATGTGCTTCATTCTCTTGTTATCCTTTGCTGAAGGAACTGCATTGCACTACTGAAAGCTTGATGAACACATCTAGTTAGCCAATCACAAGAGACAAATGTGTGCAGGCACCAATCAGCAGCTAGCTCCCACTAGTGTAGGATATGTGTGTATTCTTCAACAAGGGATATCAAGAGAACAAAGCACATTTGAAAATAGAAGTGAATTTAAAAGTGTCTTAAAATGGCATCCTCTATCTGAATCATGCAAGTTTAATTTTGACTTTTCTATCCCTTTAAGAAAACTTTGTACTCTGTTTTGGTGACACACTGCAGCAAATTAATTTCCATAAAAAGAAAGTGGCGGCAACTTATCTCCTCTTCAAATATCGGGAACAATTCCAAACCTCGCTGTATACAACAAGATGGCAACTCAAGGTTCTGGATAAACACGATTTTTGAGACTTCTGCTTACTGTAAAAACCTGTACAAAAGATCTTGGTCTCCAATAAACAATGCAGAATGATAAACTGTTAAATCATCATCACAAATAAATGATTGCTGATAGAAATCCCATTTAAAGGGATAGTAAACATCAAAAATGTTATTGTTTAAAAAGATAAATAATCCCTTTATATACCATACCCCAGTTGTGCATAACCAACACGGTTATATTAAAGGGACACTGAACCCAAATGTTTTCTTTCGTGGTTCAGATAGAGCATTACATTTTAAGCAACTTTCTAATTTACTCCTATTATCATTTTTTCTTTGTTCTCTTGATATCTTTATTTGAATAAGAAGGCATCTAAGCTTTTTTTTGGGTTCAGAACTCTGGACAGCACGTTTTTATTGGTTGATGAATTTATCCACCAATCAGCAAGGACAACCCAGGTTGTTCACCAAAAATGGGCCGGCATCTAAACTTACATTCTTGCATTTCAAATAAAGATACCAAGAGAATGAAGACAATTTGATAATAGGAGCAAATTAGAAAGTTGCTTAAAATGTAATGCTCTATCTAAATCACGAAAGAAAAAATTTGGGTTCAGTGTCTCTTTAATATACTTTTTACCTCTGTAATTACCTTGTATCTAAGCTTCTGCTGACTGCCTCCTTATCTCAGATCTTTTGACAGACTTGCATTTCAGGCAATTAGTGCTCACTCTTAAATAACTTCACGTGCGTGAGCACAATGTTGTCTATCACCTAGATTACGAGTTTTGCGTTCCGGTTTTAACTCTGAAAAAATGTCAATTTCAGCGTAAAAACTGGAATGCAGCCATTACGACTCTTGTCGGTATAGCGATACTGCAACCATTTTAGCCTGTAACGCAACGTCAGTCCCGCACTCAAAGAAATTACGTTTTTGCATGGGATTTCCATAGCGCTGCCATTACAAGTTGTGCAGTGAGGCTAAAATGCTTGCGTTCAAGCCTTTACTGACACAATCCGTTCCGCAATCTGAGACCAGTAGTTATGAGTTTTGCGCAACAAAACTGTTACACAAAACTCATAACTAAAATGTTACAAAGTACACTAACACCCATAAACTACCTATTAACCCCTAAATCGAGGCCCTCCCGCATTGCAAACATTAAATGAAACGTATTAACCCCTAATGTGCCGCTCCCGACATTGCCGCCACTAATAACATTTATTAACCCCTATTCCGCCGCTCCCCGACATTGCCACCACTATAATAAAGTTATTAACCCCTATTCCCCTGCACACCAACATTGCCCACACGCTGATAAAGCTATTAACCCCTTTTCTATCGCTCCCTGACATCGCCACCACTAAATAAAGTTATTAACCCCTAAACCTCTGGCCTCCCACATTACTGACACTAAATAAACCTATTAACCCCTAAACCGACAGCCCTCCACATTGCAAAAAACTAAATTAAACTATTAACCCCTAAACCTAACAACCCTCTAACTTTATATTAAAATTACAATATCCCTATCTTAAAATAAATAAAAACTTACCTGTGAAATTAAAAAAACCTAAGTTTAAACTATATATTAACCTATCATTACTATTATACTGAAACCAAAATAACTACAACTT
Source organism: Bombina bombina (assembly GCF_027579735.1). Lineage (NCBI taxonomy): Eukaryota > Metazoa > Chordata > Amphibia > Anura > Bombinatoridae > Bombina > Bombina bombina. The sequence goes on from NC_069509.1 coordinate 157,668,343, forward strand.
AAATAAACTAAATTACACATTAAAAAAACCTAACACTATTAAAAAAAAAATCTACAATTACAAAAAAATAAAAAAATACTAAATTACAAAAAATAAAAAACACTAAATTACGACAAATAACAAACGAAATTATCCAAAATAAAAACAATTACACCTAATCTAATAGCCCTATAAAAATAAAAAAGTCCCCCAATATAAAAAACCCTAGCCTACAATAAACTATGAATAGCCCTTAAAAAGGGCCTTTTGTAGGGCATTGCCCTAAAGAAATCAGCTATTTTCCCTGAAAAAAAAATACAAAGACCCCCCAACAGTAAAACCCACCACCCAACCAACCCCCCAAAATAAAATCTTAACTCTAACAAAAACTTAAGATACCCATTGCCCTGAAAAAGGCATTTGTATGGGCATTTAGCTCTTTTAAGAACACCCAAACCCTAATCTAGAAAAAAAAAAACACCCAAAAAAGTTTAAAAAAACCTAACACTAACCCCCGACAATCCACTTACAGTTTCTGAAGTCCGGACATCCAGGTGGTGAAGTCTTCATCCATCCAGGTGGCGTCTTCTATCTTCATCCAGGCGCCATCTTCTATCTTCATCCTGGTGGCGCGGAGCGGGTCCATCCTTGAAGACATCCGGCGCGGAGCATCCTCTTTATATGGTCGCTGCTGTACACTGAATCTTCAATGCAAGGGAGCCTTTTCAAAATAACGTCCCTTGCATTCCTATTGGCTGATTTGATTTTTGAATTTCAAATAAGCCAATAGGATATGAACTACTGAACTTTCTATTGGCTGTTCAAATCAGCCAATAGGATGAGAGCTACTGAAATTCTATTGGCTATTCAAATCAGCCACGAGAATTTCAAGAGCTCTCATCCTATTGGCTGATTTGAACAGCCAATAGGATTTCAGTAGCTCTCATCCTATTTGCTGATTTGAATTTCAAAAATCAAATCAGCCAATAGGAATGCAAGGGATGCCATTTTGAAAATGCTCCCTTGCATTGAAGATTCAGTATATGGCGGCGACCGTATGAAGAGGATGCTCTGCGCCAGATGTCTTGAAGAATAGACCCACTACGCGCCGCCGGGATGAAGATAGAAGACGCCGTATGGATGGATAAAGTCCTTGCTGCTCGGATGAAGACTTCGCCGCCTAGATGTCCGGAAACTGTAAGTGGATCGTCGGGGGTTAGTGTTAGGTTTTTTAAAACTTTTTTTGGTTGGTTTGTGCGTTCTTAAAAGAGCTAAATGCCCTTTTCAGGGCAATGAAAAAGAGCTGAATGCCCTTTTAAGGGCAATGCCCATACAAATGCCCTTTTCAGGGCAATGGGTGGCTTAGGTTTTTTTTTGGGGGGGTTGGTTGGGTGGTGGGTTTTACTGTTGGGGGGGTCTTTGTATTTTTTCAGGGAAAAGAGTTGATTTCTTTAGGGCAATGCCCTACAAAAGGCCCTTTTAAGGGCTATTCATAGTTTATTGTAGGCTAGTTTTTTTTTATTTTGGGGGGGCTTTTTTATTTTTATAGGGCTATTAGATTAGGTGTAATTGTTTTTATTTTGGATAATTTAGTTTGGTATTTTTCGTAATTTAGTGTTTGTTATTTTTTGTAACTTAGTATTTTTTTTTAATTTTTTGTAACTGTAGATTTATTTTTGTTAGTAGTGTTAGGTTTTTTTAATGTGTAATGTAGTTTATTTTAATTTGTAGTTATTTTAATTTTAGTATAATAGTAATGTTAGTTTAATATCTAGATTAAACTTAGGTTTTTTTAATTTCACAGGTTTTTTTTTATTTTAGGGATATTGTAATTTAAATTTAGGGGGTGATAGGTTTAGGGGTTAATAGTTTAATTTAGTGTTTTGCTATGTGGGGGGCTGTCGGTTTAGGGGTTAATAGGTTTATGTAGTGGTGGCGATGTTGGAAGCCAGAGGTTTAGGGGTTAATAACTTTATTTAGTGGTGGCAATGTCGGGGAGTGGCAGAATAAGGGTTAATGTCTTTATTATAGTGTGGGAGATGTTGGGGTGCGGGGGAATAGGGGGTTAATAACTTTATTATAGTGGCGGCGATAAAAAATACTAAATTAAAAAAATAAAAAACACTAAATTACGACAAATAACAAACGGAATTATCCAAAATAAAAACAACTACACCTAATCTAATAGCCCTATAAAAATAAAAAAGCCCCCCAATATAAAAAAAAACCCTAGCCTACAATAAACTACCAATAGCCCTTAAAAGGGCCTTTTGTAGGGCATTGCCCTAAAGAAATCAGCTCTTTTCCCTGAAAATTTTTTACAAAGACTCCCCAAGAGTAAAACCCACCACACAACCAACCCCCCAAAATAAAAAACCTAACTCTAACAAGAACCTAAGCTACCCATTGCTGTGAAATATGCATTTAGCTCTATTCCATTACCTTGAAAAGGGCATTTAGCTCTTTTTAAGAATGCCCAAACCCTAATCTAAAAAAAAACACCAAAAAAAGTTTAAAAAACCTAACCCTAACCCCCGATGATCCACTTACAGTTTCTGAAGTCCTCTAGCAGATAAGAGGCGGCCTTCAAGGGCTTAGAAATTAGCATATGAGCCTAGCTTTCAACTAAAAATACCAAGAGAACAAAACAAATTTGAGGATAAAAGTAAATTAGAAAGTTGTTTTAAATTATATACCCTATCTGAATCATGACAGTTTAATTTGGACTTTACTATCCCTTTAAGAAAATTAAAAATTAGTGTAAGTTATAATCCCGAAAATGTAAGACTGAAATAAAAACAAAACATTTTAAGAGTGTGATTGCCAAACACCATTTCTGTGTCCTGTAGATATTTTTAGTTGTTCAGAATAACATGTTTAAGGCAATTAAATACATATTAGAGATCTGTATTTGTTTTCATTTTAACTAAACAAATATCCAAATGAATGCACAAAGAAAATTAAAGAAAACAAAAATATACTGATGAAAAAAAAAGGAGTTAATACTTACCTTAACACACTTCAGAGAGCTCGCTGATCCTCTTCTTGGTAGAGCCACAGCTGCGCTAACAGGGGCCCTAGTGCACTTGGTTCCTGGGAACCGAGGGCGATAAAGGGATATGAAATCCAAAATATTTCTTTCATGATTCAGTTAGAGCATAAGATTTTAAACAACTTTCCAATTTACTTCTATGATCAAATTTGCTTTATTCTCTTAGTATCCTTTGTTGAAGGAGCAGCAATGCACTACAGGGAGTTGGCTAAACACATCAGGTGAGCCAATCAAAAGAGGCATATATGTGCAGCCACCAATCAGAAGCTAGCTCCCATTAGTGCTTTGCTGTGCTTGAAACTAACTCTGTATGCTTTTTAGAGGAAAAAAAACAATCAGATAATAGACGTAAATTGGAAAGTTGTTTAAAATTGTGTGCTTTATCTGATTCATGAAAGAAAATAAAATTGGGGTTTATCTAACTGATCAAAAGGATTTATTGTTATTTTCATTATCCTTTTTGTTTTTATTTATTTGTAAATTGCCACTAAATACAGTAACACTGGGTACACAATTATATTTAATGACAATAATGTATGCTAAAAAAAAAATACATATACCTAAAATCAAGTAAACAGAACTATTTAAAATGATAGGAAAGACAAACTTAAACTTGCATGATTCAGATAGCGCAGGTCATTTTAAGACACTTTTAAATTCACTTCTATTTTCAAATGAGCTTCATTCTCTTGGTATCCCTTTGTTAAAAAAGAATATGCACATTTCCAACAGTAGTGGGAGCTAGCTGCTGATTGGTGCTTGCACACAGTAGACTCTTGTGATTGGCTAACTAGATGTGTTCCGCTAGCTGCCAGTAGTGGAATGCTGTTTCTTAAACAAAGGATAACAAGAGAATGAAGAAAATTTGATAATAGAAATAAATTGGAAAGTTGTTTGAAATTGTATGTTCTATCCAAATCACGAAATAAAATTGTGGGGTTTCCTGTTCCTTTAATACAAAAAGCTTATAAATTAATGCAGTTCCCAAAGACTGTAAAATCACAAAAACCAAAAAACAAAATCACAGATGGTGAATAGTATGTTTTTGCTTGGGAGCATCTATTTTGTATGTTTTTACATTTATGCTGAATAACGGAAATTAAAAAAAAAAAAATCAGATCCTCATTATTATTAGTAGGAATTGTATAATAAAGCCATCCGTTTTATATTGTTTAAATAAGTAAAAAAGTATCTAAATGTCAACATACCCCAAGATTAGACTGATATGACAACTTTGAAATGGGAAAGCCTTTTGCAGGTTCCGTTCTCTGATAAATTATGAACTCATTTTCTGTACAAAAGTTCTGCGCTGTACAGTACATCAAAAGTCTTTACATGAAATACATCTCACTATTGGGGAAAGCAGAGGAAACAACCAAAGCTTTGATCTCCGGTAAATCTTACGGCTCGCTGCAATCAATTGCCTTGCCAAGAAAAGAATCAATGATATTTTAGTATCTCTGCAGGGAAGTTATTAAATATAAATGCACAAAAATATACTTATACCATAAATAAATAAAACACCACAGGGACCTTGTTTCTATGGCAGACATGTGTGCAGAATTAATCAAAGAGTTCCACACATGTAAATAAAGAATAATTTGTATCTGGAGGTCTAATTAAAAAAAATAATGAAAAAAACAACAACTTGGTTAACATTTATTAGGACATGGAATTCCAACATTTTTTTTATCACAATTTTACAAATTTAAAGCTTTGGTTTTAATATTTTTTTTTTACAGACAGCTAACTAGGGTTGCCGGGTATCCAGTATTCAACTGAACAGTCAAGTATTTCAGCAAGCTGTCCAGTAAAATCTTCACAAATATAGTGGACCCTTAAATGTCCACTCTTTAAAGTCTCTGGGTTTTAGCTGAATGTATAAGACCTCCTTTGCCTTAATTTGTTACAAATATGCAGCGGAAAGAAGTGAAGGTCAGTCAATGCGGCCAAGTCCCTACTGTTTGTGTTACTGGCAACCAATGAGGTTAACTATTGATTTGTATAATACATGCAGCCAAGGGGTACAATTAATGTTTACTAGTGAAAAATATACATGGTGGAATCAAGAGTGGGAGCTAATGTAGAGCTTTGGGATGACCTTGTTTGACCTCACTGGCCATCATTCCTAGTCACCTACAGATTGCTCAGTATTTTTGTGGAGGGCAGCTGACAACCCATTGCTGACAGCTAAATCTTCCTAGTAGATTGATAATTAAAATGCAACTATTTCCAATTGATCATAATCTATAAAAAATGTATTGAGTGTATTGCTGTTAATGGTATTGGATTGAGTCGTTTCAAAATCATATTGCTGCTGGTGGAGGAGATAGTAACATAGCAACACAGTAGATGAGGTTTTAAAAAGACAGAAGTCCATCAAGTTCAACCTATACAAATCTTAATATATTTACAAAGAAACCTCTAGTTGATCTTAAATGAATCCCATTAAATAAAGTGACCCATTTAACAAAATCAATCATATCCCTGAATTCTGTTTCTAGCCAGAAATGTATCTAAACCATTTTTAAATGTATCTAAGGTAATGGCATTTACTACCTCCTTAGGTAATGATTTCCACAATTTTATTGTTCTTACAGTAAAAAAACATTTATGTTGCAGGAGATTAAATCATCTTTCCTCTAGCCTTAAATTGTGATCTCTTGTTACAAACATTTTTCTTGGAATAAACAGAGCTTCTGCCATCTCTGCCTATAGGCCTTGAATATATTTATATAGCTTAAATTATCCTTTACCCTTATTAGCTTTGTGGCAATTCTCCAAACTTTTTCTAAGTCTGCAATGGTATTTTTTTTACATTAGTATCTTATTAGCCTTAGAAACCGCTGCCCTGCATTGTGCACCCATCTTTAGCTTGTTATCTATTACTACTCCAAAATCCCTTTCCTCCTCTGTTTGGCTAAGTTTCCTATTTAAAGTTCACATTTAAATAATAGATTGCCTGCTTATTTTTACTTCCAAAATGTAGAACTTTGCATTTTCCAGTATTAAATCTCATTTTCCATTTACCTGCCCATTCTTCTAATTTTTGTAGATCCCCTTGTAAAGCAAGTTCATCCTGCCCTGACCTAATGACCTTACACAACTTTGTATCATCTTCAAAAATAAAGATGATGCTATTTGATCCTTGCTCCAAGTCATTAATAAAAATATTAAAAAGAACAGGGCCCAGTACTGATCCCTGGGGGACTCCACTGATTACTTTTGTCCAATCTGAGTATGATCCGTTTGCACTCTGTCTTTATCCAGTTATTTATCCATGAGCTAACTTTTCCAGCTATTCCTAGTCACTTAATTTTGTTCATTAATCTCTCATGTGGTACTATATCAAATGCCTTTGCAAAATCCAAGTATATCACATCAACTGAATTCCCTTTATCTATATTTTTACTTCCTTCCTCATAGAATCTAATTAGATTAGTTTGACATGATCTATTTCTTATAAAACCATTCTGATTTGAACTCAATCTTGTTTACACAAATGTACTCATCAATATAATCCTTTATAATCCCTCCAAATATCTTCCCCACTATTGATGTCAGACTAACTGGTCTATAGCTTCCTGGATCAGCCCTGCTTCCCATGAGCTAACTTTTCCAGCTATTCCTACTCACTTAATTTTTTACATTAATCTCTCATGTGGTACTGTATCAAATGCCTTTGCAAAATCCAAGTATATCACATCAACTGAATTCCCTTTATCTATATTTTTACTTCCTTCCTCATAGAATCTAATTAGATTAGTTTGACATGATCTATTTCTTATAAAACCATGCAGACTGCCGTAATCATAGACATAAGGATTGTTAGTCAATTAGCAGTTTAAAAAGGTTACAAAACAATATCATTGGTTAGATAATAATTAAACAGCTGCTATACCTAAACACAAATGTTCTCTCGCTATGGAAACAGACCTAATAAACGAAAAATAGAGCAGAAGAAGTAGAACAGCAAAAACGTACAGAGAACAATAAATTGCAACGCCAGTTCAAATGAGAATATGCAAGATTATATAAAAACACAATGAGTGTATACTATAAGCAAGCAAGTTGAATTTATTGTTATATTTAAGAATATGAACATAAGAAAAATATTTGAATGAATATCGTATTTACACACATAAATAAATAAATACATCTATCTCTGCGTAGCCTAAACATACTTAATAGATGTCATAAAAGGCAACAAAAGGACATTCTCTATACATTCTTATGAAAGAAAGAAGTCGCAGTGATACACATAAATAAATAAACAAGAATATGCATATAAATATAAATATAGAGGTATAAACTCTCAGAGGTAAATCCCTATATGTATGGAGTTGATCATTCCCAATAGTTAATGAGGTCGAACTCTGAGTTAAAGACCGTTGGCACCTGAGTGGACAGTTTAAAAATCCAAAATCCAACCAAATGGAAAGATGATATAAAGAATACCACAATTCCAAAAGTATGCACTTTTAGCACTCTGGGCCCTAAACTAAAGGGTGGGTGGTCCCTGCTAGGATTGGATAAAAATTAACTTTTATTATAACCTTTAAAAAACCAAATTGTTGGTTGAAGTACACATACTATTAAAATACACTCCAGTACCATATACCAGTATTATCAACATTTATTGGATCACCAGTTATTTGAATTAGGCCTGTCTATATTCACAGTCATGAATGATCCAAAGATTTTTGTAACAAAGTAACGTTCGCTAAAACACTGTTACAGTGTAACTACATCGAAAAGTGATTGCAAGTGTGAGTTGGGTATATATAATGAGAGAATGGGTAGAGTATGTCCCCTCTCTTTGTTAATCCCTGGGTTACTGAATTTTAATGTTAAATTATTTTCAGTCTATATTGTAACTTCAGTACACTGTGGTAAAAGCTAGCAGCTACTACCAGGTCATATGAATAGTTGTTCAGTCCAGCTAAGTCTGTGCGGTGTCAGAGTTGGTAATCACAATGAGTTAAAGTGCTGTTATTCCGGCATCGCTTATATGTGAAGGGCTAAATATTTCTGTTGTAGCTGAGTCTGGCACAACCCAGACTAAATAATTTAAATATTTGTGGATTAGAAAGCCTTCATAGTGGACCAATCTGAATACTAATGACCCAGTTTGCCCGTGTGGGTTTACCATTACTTGTTAGTCATAATATTTTTTCAGGTACACACCATTGCACAGCACCTCACACTGTTCTATACATAAATGTAGCTATATCTACTGGTTGTTTGTTACTCCCTCTGTTCTAGTCATTGGGTATCACTGTATCAGACACACTAAGCTGCTATTTAGTACAAACTAAGACCTAAGTACATTGCAGTAATGGCCTGCAGTCAATACCAGGTCATATCAAAAATTATTCAGTCCAGCTATGTCTGTACAGTGTCAGAGTTAGTAATTCTGTCTGTGCAGTCACAATGAGTTTAGGTGCTCTTATTCCGATATCCACTATATATGAGAGGCTGTATAAATCTAATAAAGCTAAGTCTGGCACAACCCAGACTAAGTAAATTAAGTATCTATAAATTACAAGGTCTTTTTAGTGAGTCAATCTTGATAGTTATAACCCAGTCAGCCGATATAAATTGTTTCATTGTTCATTCATCATGGTATTGTTCAGACATACACCTCTCTACACATCATCTCGCACAGTTCAATATATAAATAAAGCTAAGTCTGGCACAACCCAGGCTGTGAGTTTTTACTGTTATCAATTATTTTTCATTTCAATCAGCTGTGCAGCACTCATACAGCTATGATTCTGTTATTCGCAGTCTGAGTAGAATATTGGCTGTGAGTTTATATTTTTTCTACTGTCCACTCTGTTGATAGGCTATATATCAAGTTAAATTATTATCTGGCACAACCCAGTTTCTATATTGAATGTTTATATTTTACATAGCCTTGCAATGAGTACGCCCGGTGTTTGCTACCCGGTGCACCGATACAACCCTGTAAGTTAGATTGATCATTCAGACATTCATTCAGTTTAAATCCCTTGATTCATTATCGAGGGCAAATAGTATACTTGTAATACTGGGGTGTTGGTTTATACCATATCCCCAGATGCACCCAAGTCACTCACTACGATGTGTATTATAAAGGTACAGTTTTAGCGGTACATGGATTGAAGGTACTGGGCAGTTAAAAATACACAAAAATTCGAGTGTGAAGGAATCAACACTCTCCCCTGACGCGTTTCGCCCGATAGGGCTTTATCAAAGGCAGCGAGCCGCCGAGTTTTTGGGGATTTAACCCTGCAAAACCGGAAGTCCCGCCCTCGCTCCACTCTAATTGGTTGAAAATCGTCTGTAGATTTGTTGATCGACATTGCTCTGAACCAATTATATATTTCGAATGTCGTTTCTATTGAATTAATGTTACCTGTGTGATTGACATTGCTGTGGACCAATCATCCATTCCATTGGAATATGTAGGTATGACCACCAGGGATGTTAGAACAAGAATCAGAGAGCACCTTTGCTATATCAAAAATGAACAACGCTGCTCAGAATTGTCCAGACACTTTTTGGATGCACATGATGGAAAGTACAAAGCTTTAAATGGTGTGCTATTGAGCGTATCAATAATCCTTATAGAGGAGGTGACAAACTTAAAATTCTGTCAAGGCAAGAGGCATTTTGGATTTTCAAAACTGTCCACTCAGGTGTCAAAGGGCTTTAACTCAGAGTTCGACCTCATTAACTATTGGGAATGATCAACTCCATACATATAAGGATTTACCTCTGAGAGTTTATACCTCTATATTTATATTTATATGCATATTCTTGTTTATTTATTTATGTGTATCACTGCGACTTCTTTCTTTCATAAGAATGTATAGAGAATGTCCTTTTGTTGCCTGTTATGACATCTATTAAGTATGTTTAGGCTACACAGAGATAGATGTATTTATTTATTTATGTGTGTAAATACGATATTCATTCAAATATTTTTCTTATGTTCATATTCTTAAATATAACAATAATATCAACTTGCTTGCTTATAGTATACACTCATTGTGTTTATATAATCTTGCATATTCTCGTTTGAACTGGCGTTGCAATTTATTGTTTTCTGTACTTTTTTGCTGTTCTACTTCTTCTGCTCTATTTTTCGTTTATTAGGTCTGTTTCCATAGCGAGAGAACATTTGTGTTTAGGTATAGCAGCTGTTTAATTATTATCTAACCAATGATATTGTTTTGTAACCTTTTTAAACTGCTAATTGACTAACAATCCTTAGGTCTATGATTACGGCAGTCTGCCGAAACGCGTAAGACCAGTCACTACCTATCCTGTGTGCACTTTTAATCTTTGAAATAAAGACTGTTTTTTATTGATTCAACCTGAGTACATTTGTTTGTTTGTGTATACATATCTATGTGTTCAACCACCCTTAAAGAATCAAGTGAAATCTGCCCATGTGAACCTCAGGGTTGGCATATTTCTCTCCTTGCTGGTTAGTTTTAGAGAATAGGTTCCTTTATATATGCCAGCTTCATTTGTTTAAACTATGGATAAAGGCACATAAAAAACCCACACTATTCTTTTCAAAAGAGATCTTTACTTAGAAGAAATTCTCTAGCATAAACAATATCCTGTTAATTTGAAAGGGTCTCACAGGGAAAAAAAAATGATTATTTGCATCAATCTTTAATACATATCAAATGTTGGTGAAGTTATTCTGTTAATGGATACTGAAACAGAGAGACGTTTATTCCTGTTTTCCCTGCATGGTTCCTCGACCCCTACAGTGAATGAATGGAAATACCCAGTGGGATTGACAATACCATCACAGTATTTGTTTACTACAAAATCAAATCATATTTTTAATCTGAAAGAAAAATGTTTTAACAAATTTATGAAAACATTATTGCAAAACATACCCACTAGTCATTGCAAAACACGTACAAAAAAATAAAATAAAGATTTGAGATTTTTTTATTTTATAATTTATGAAAAGCAGCTCATCAAATATAAAACAAAAACATTTATATAATATAGCATATTTTTATGCAAATGCTTTGCAGCACATGAGCTGCTTATTGCAGATAATTAATTGAAAAGTTGAAAGAAATGTTATTTTATCTGATGTATTATATAATTAACAAAAATGTGTGCGTGTCTATAAATATATCTATCTATCTATTGGTCTATCTATCTATAATCTATATATCTGCCGGTTTTTCTAAGATCTATCAGTGCTATGACTTCTTTCATAGAACTTTCTGAAGGAAAATTATACCTTGATACTTGTACATTTCTGTATATGGACAGACACATTCATTACAATATATGGTCTACTGAAATAACACTGTATAAATTGTAAACAAAATATGCATTCAAAATCAAATTTGTAATATAAGTATGGAATAAAATACAGGTTTATATTACACAGTAAAATTCGTATTTAAAGTATGCAGAAATACATCCTTTATTATGCACATAGTAAATGTTGTATTAATGTATAATATGATTTCAAAATATGAAGTTAAAATTGTATGGAGGGGTTCCTTGAGTGTGTATGACGTTCCCTTACAAATCACATTGCGTTCTCTAAGCATGTGACACCTGCTTATTCTGCTGTTTTATCTGGCAAACTTTAAGCCGGAATGTTCATCTAAAAAAACACAATACATGAATATGAAACTAGAAGCAAATGCAAGGTAAAGAAGGGTGAAAACAGCGGAAATTGATTTGTATGTACTTAAAAATATTTTGCCATGAGATCACTGTCAAGCAATGTTTGAAATAATAATTCTGATTGGCTGTGTCACCATTTAGATTAAAGCAAGAAATTGCTGAATCCTAACTGCTCACAGAGCACTTACATAAAAAAAGATCCAGGTATACATCTTTCTCCTAGGTGCTGTCCCTTTAATTAGAAAACCTAATTAAAAAACGTAGCCCAGATTACAAGTGGAGCGCTAAGGGTAGCACGAGATGTGATATCAATACTGCTGGACCGCCCTAAAATTAGCTTACTAATTAATATTACAAGTCCATGAAAAAACAGATTTGCCAGAGAAAGTTTAGTGCAGTTGTCATTGCTTTAGCACCACCGATACTTTTGATGGATATTACAACGCATTACAAGTTGAAAGTTATGGGTTGCACTCAAGCATAAGCCAAAATAGCACTAAAAGAATTAGCATGACCTGAGAGCTGTGAAGTGTTAAGGTGATCAAAGTTTCACAAAACACATATAAAGTATTAAACTCATAAATAAACATATTTAATAATGAATATAAGCTTAATATTAAAAAAAATGGTTTAAAATGGTTTAAAAGGGATATTGTATATGACAAGGTGTTTGACTGGGAAAAGCTCAATGGTATATTTATTTATATATATATATATATATATATATATATATATATATATATATATATATATATATATATATATATATATATATATATACACTGTGTGCAGAATTATTAGGCAAATGAGTATTTTGACCACATCATCCTCTTTATGCATGTTGTCTTACTCCAAGCTGTATAGGCTTGAAAGCCTACTACCAATTAAGCATATTAGGTGATGTGCATCTCTGTAATGAGAAGGGGTGTGGTCTAATGACATCAACACCCTATATCAGGTGTGCATAATTATTAGGCAACTTCCTTTCCTTTGGCAAAATGGGTCAAAAGAAGGACTTGACAGGCTCAGAAAAGTCAAAAATAGTGAGATATCTTGCAGAGGGATGCAGCACTCAAAATTGCAAAGCTTCTGAAGCGTGATCATCGAACAATCAAGCGTTTCATTCAAAATAGTCAACAGGGTCGCAAGAAGCGTGTGGAAAAACCAAGGTGCAAAATAACTGCCCATGAACTGAGAAAAGTCAAGCGTGCAGCTGCCAAGATGCCACTTGCCACCAGTTTGGCCATATTTCAGAGCTGCAACATCACTGGAGTGCCCAAAAGCACAAGGTGTGCAATACTCAGAGACATGGCCAAGGTAAGAAAGGCTGAAAGACGACCACCACTGAACAAGACACACAAGCTGAAACGTCAAGACTGGGCCAAGAAATATCTTAAGACTGATTTTTCTAAGGTTTTATGGACTGATGAAATGAGAGTGAGTCTTGATGGGCCAGATGGATGGGCCCGTGGCTGGATTGGTAAAGGGCAGAGAGCTCCAGTCCGACTCAGACGCCAGCAAGGTGGAGGTGGAGTACTGGTTTGGGCTGGTATCATCAAAGATGAGCTTGTGGGGCCTTTTCGGGTTGAGGATGGAGTCAAGCTCAACTCCCAGTCCTACTGCCAGTTTCTGGAAGACACCTTCTTCAAGCAGTGGTACAGGAAGAAGTCTGCATCCTTCAAGAAAAAAATGATTTTCATGCAGGACAATGCTCCATCACACGCGTCCAAGTACTCAACAGCGTGGCTGGCAAGAAAGGGTATAAAAGAAGAAAATCTAATGACATGGCCTCCTTGTTCACCTGATCTGAACCCCATTGAGAACCTGTGGTCCATCATCAAATGTGAGATTTACAAGGAGGGAAAACAGTACACCTCTCTGAACAGTGTCTGGGAGGCTGTGGTTGCTGCTGCACGCAATGTTGATGGTGAACAGATCAAAACACTGACAAAATCCATGGATGGCAGGCTTTTGAGTGTCCTTGCAAAGAAAGGTGGCTATATTGGTCACTGATTTGTTTTTGTTTTGTTTTTGAATGTCAGAAATGTATATTTGTGAATGTTGAGATGTTATATTGGTTTCACTGGAAAAAATAAATAATTGAAATGGGTATATATTTGTTTTTTGTTAAGTTGCCTAATAATTATGCACAGTAATAGTCACCTGCACACACAGATATCCCCCTAAAATAGCTATAACTAAAAACAAACTAAAAACTACTTCCAAAACTATTCAGCTTTGATATTAATGATTTTTTGGGTTCATTGAGAACATGATTGTTGTTCAATAATAAAATTAATCCTCAAAAATACAACTTGCCTAATAATTCTGCACTCCGTGTATATATGTGTGTGTGTGTGTGTGTGTGTGTAAATATTTGTATGTGCGTATGTATTCATGTGTATACATATGTATATATGTCTTTATATGTGTAAATATGTATGTGCACACATACATACATATACACACATATATGCAAATATATATACACTTTTGAACCCTTCCCAGTCAAATAGCTTGAAATATGCAATATAATTTTTAATCAATTGTAATATGTTTTTGTGGTTTTTGATAGAAGATATATATATATATATATATATATATGTATATATATATATATATCTGTATATATTCATATAGATATGTAGGTATAGAAATATATTTTACAAAAAATATATACACACACATATACTGTATATATATATATATATATATATATATATATATATATATATACACATACATACATACATACATACAGGTATATATATTTAAAAATAAAAAAGAACATTTTATTCTAAATGAAGAACTTAGGTGTTTGAAGTATTCCTATTGCACACTCAGCAGTTTGTCTAGCGCATTGTTTCTCAACCGTGGGCCTCAAGTCACCCCCATAGGCCAGGTTTTCATTATAGCTTAACAAGAGCAAAGGTGAAACAATCAGCTGATCAGTAACCATGGTTACTAACCTGCTCTCACCCATCAGCTGATTATTTCACCTGTGCTCTAGTTCAGCTATAATGAAAATCTGACCTGTTTGGGGTACTTGAGGACCGCGGTTGAGAAACACTGGTCTAGCACATCTTTCTATCGGGAAAGGGAGTTAGCGCAGTCGAGATATCTGATCTCCAAATATTAGCGCACCTGAGTGTTTTGTTTGTGCTTAAACTTTACTTTCAATTTGCAATACCAGCGCAAATATGGGAGCACTATTGATTTTCATTGAGTGCAGTAAGCACTCAAGAGTGATAAAAATGTATCGTTCCACTTGTAATCTAGCCATTTATGTAGCTTTTAATAGACCCCAAAAACAGTTTACACAGTTTTAACACATTTTAGATTAAAGGGCCATAATACCCAAATGTTGAAACACTTGAAAGTGATGCAGCATAGCTGTAAAAAGCTGACTAGAAAATATCACCTGAACATCTCTATGTAAAAAATAAAGATATTTTACCTCAAAATGTCCTAAGTATTCACATCCCATTGCAAAGGACTTTAAAGGGTCACTAAAGTCAAAATTAAACATGCATGATTCAGATAGAGCAGCAATTTTAAACAACTTTCCAGTTTACTTCCATTAACAAAATTTGCACAGTCTTTTTAAATTTAAACTTTCTGAGTCACCAGCTCCAACTGAGCATGTGCAAGAATTCAAAAGCATGTATGCATTTGTAATTGGCTGATGGCTGTCACATGGTACGTGTATGCATTTGTGATTGCCTGATGGCTGTCACATGGTACAGGAGGAGTGGAAATAGAGATAACTTTTAAAATTGTCAGAAAAAAAAATCTACTGCTCATTTGAAGTTCAGACTAAGTGCTAATGCATTGTCTTGTTATCATGCATTTGTTGATTATGCAAATCTACTGTGTTGACTGGTCCAAGGGAGTGAGCCTCGTGCACACTCATGTTATTTCCCTTTAAGGAAGTTTGCCAGCTGCATTGAGTGCAATGGAGTGGTCAGGCCGAGCTGTTACTAGACAGCTGGCCAGATGCGCTCTGAGGAAAAACCAGATCTGCTCAGTAGAGCACAGAGGGCGGGTCTGGAAAACCTTCTTTTTTTTAATAAAAGTTCACCGGATATATTATGTTCTATAAAGCTAGCACTCATATAATGTTATATAATTCTGCACTATGTGCAGAATTATATAACATTATTTTTTAGGTTTACTGGCCCTTTAAGTGAAATCTCATGAGAACACAGTAAAAGAGTTCAAGACCTCAGCACTGTTGATGCTGATTAACTGCATTTCATTTCTTCATTTTTTTTACTTTTTTTTTTACCTGCAGCTGGGCAGTAACTGAAGTGTAACTTTTTACACAGCACTTACTCTGGTGAGCTGAGGAAATTGTGAGGTAAAATATCTTCCTTTTTTACATAGAGATGCTCAGGTGATATTTTCCTGTCAGCTTTTTACAGTTATACTGCATCAGTTTCAAGTGATTTAGCATATGAGTATTATGTCCCTTTAATCAAACTATATGATGGAGACATGTTTCTAATACTCATATAAAAAACATTTGTAACCAATTCCAAATAACAAAATTTTCCTCCTGCGTCTGGTGCAGGGCTGATGAACCTGTGTCGTCTACCCAAATGTGCTGGTACTCAGCTTGTGGTCCTGGCTTTATTGTTTGCTGTTATAATATTTATTAAATTTACTTATAAACATATTCTATGTGTTAGTAGCAAAGCTATTTATGTATGTTATAAATGTGAACATTAGCTTTATTTATTTATTCTCCATTTAAATTTATGAAAAGGTATCATGGGCATATTATCACCAATTTCAGTGCATTCTATCAAAAAAGTTTATCATTATGAAAGTACATACAAGATTTTTTTTAAAAAAGCTAAATAATATCAGTGGTAACAGAACAAAGAGAGAATTGCATGTTTAGTACTAGGGCACTAAATAGACCTTTAGGTTAGTTTTTGCATGATGGCTAAAATTAAAGAGAAATGAAACCCATTTTTTTCTTTCATGAGTCAGACAGAGCATAACATTTTAAACAATTTTACAATTTACTTCTAATATCTAATTTGCTTAATTTTCTTGGTATTCTTTGTTAATTAAGCAGAATTGTTCTACTGGAAGCTAGTTAACATATTGGGTGAGCCAATAACATAATGCATATATGTGCAATCACCAATCAGCAGACCCTGAGCCTACCTAGGTATATTTTTCAACAAAATATACCAAGAGAATAAAACAAATGAGATAATGAAAGTAAATGGGAAAGGTGTTTAAAATTGCATGCTCTATCTGAATCATGAAAGAAAAAAATTGGGTTTCATGTCCCTTTAACAAATTTTTGTTAACTTTGCATTCACCAGAAATATGATAAACCGCCAGCCCCTTTATCAAGTCAATGAACAAATGAATAAATGCAAAATACACAAAATGTCTTAATACTTTCATGCATTTAAAGGGACATAAACCTCAAAATTTTTCTGTCATGATTCAGATAGAGAATATCATTTTCAACAACTTCCCAATTTACTTCTATTATCTAATTTTCTTCATTCTCTTGGTATCCTTTGTTGAAGAAGCAGTGATGCACTACTGGAAGCTAGCTCAACACCTTGGGGCATATTTATCAAACTACGTATGGAGCTTGATGCCCCTTGTTTCCGCTGCTCCATAACTCATCCACGTGCTCTGAGGCTGCGGACAGAAATCAACCTGATCGAATACGATCGGTTTGATTGACACCCCCTGCTAGCACATTGATAAATATGCCCCCTTATGTGAGCCTATAACATGAGTCATATGTGCAGCCACCAATCATCTGCTCCTGAGCCTTCTTAAGTATCCTTTTCAACAAAGGATACTGAGAGTACAAAACAAATTAGAAAATCACATGCTTTATCTGAATAATGGGGAAAAAAATTGGGTTTCATTATTATTATTATTATTATTATTATTATTATTATCATGTACCTTTAAATCTGTTGGTAAGAAAGGTTTCAAATGTATACTACTTAATAATGATGGTTTAATGTGCTTATCCGTTAATTGATTCATGTATCAGCCAATAAGTATGTAAGCTTCACTATTATTCTTGGCCAATTTTAACCCCCTTAAAGAATATTTTTGTGTTGATAATGGCTTGTGACAGTAGCACTAGCCACTTCTTTAACTTTATTTATATTTAAAGGGACACTCAAATCAAAATACATTTTTATGATTCCGAAAAAGCAGCATTTTTATTTTTATTTTTAAAAACAGCTTTATTAAGAAGTTTATACCATAACACAAATTGAAAAAGTCGCAGCCTGCCTTTGTTTTTAAGCCAGTTCCTTTTCTAATTTTTCTCTTAATTTGTCCAATATTACATAATTTATACAACGTTACATATTAATACCTCCTGTTACAACGCCGTATTAAATATTACAATAATACACATTTTATTAAATAACCGTTTCCTTTCACCTTTCTCCCCTTTACCTTTCCTAAGCAAAAAAAACAACAAAAAAAGGGAGGCAAAAGTGTATAATCCTAATATATATAGTTACTGGTCAACCCTCTGAGTACAGCCGCTCGCCTCTCAAAATGGACTCTAATATAAAAGATACATTTTTGAAACGAAGAATCACTGTCTTTTGTGTATTGATATCCAAGCAAAAGAGCAGCAGTTTTAAGACACTTTCCAATTAACTCCCATTATCATATTCTGCACAGTCTTTTTATATTTACACTTTCTGGGGAACAAGATCCTACTGAGAATGTGCACAAGCTCAAAGGGTATATGTATACTAGCCTGTGATTGGCTGACACCTGTCACATGATACAGAAAATTGGAGAAATTTTTTGTCAGAAAATAATCTACTGCTTATTTGAAATTAGGTGTTAAAGTAATGCTAATCCCAATTTTTTCTTTAATGATTCAGATAGAGCATACAATTTTAAGCAACTTTCTAATCTACTCCTATTATCAATTTGTCTTCATTCTCTTGCTATCTTTATTTAAAAAACAGGGATTTAAATCTTAGGAGACAGCCCATTTTATTTTCAGTACCTTGAATAGTGCTTGCTCATTGGTGGCTACATTTAGCAAACAAATAAGCAAGCATAACCCAGGTTTTCAACCAAAAATGGGCCGGCTCTTAAAGGGACACTGAACCCAAATTTCTTCTTTCGTGATTCAGATAGAGCATGTCATTTTAAGCAACTTTCTAATTTACTCCTATTATCAAATTTTCTTCATTCTCTTGGTATCTTTATTTGAAATGCAAGAATGTAAGTTTAGATGCCGGCCCATTTTTGTTGAATAACCTGGGTTGTTCTTGCTGATTGGTGGATCAATTCATCCACCAATAAAAAAGTGCTGTCCAGAGTTCTGAACATAAAAAAAGCTTAGCTGCCTTCATTTTCAAATAAAGATAGCAAGAGAATTAAGAAAAATTGATTGAAGAAAGTTGCTTAAACTTGCATGCTCTATATGCATCACAAAAGAAAAAAAATGGGTTCACTCTTTAAAGGGCCATAATACCCAAATGTTTAAACACTTGAAAGTGATGCAGCATAGCTGTAAAAAGCTGACTAGAAAATATCTCCTGAACATCTCTATGTAAAAAAGAAAGATATTTTACCTCAAAAGTTCCTCAGTAGCCACCTCCCATTGTAAAGGATTTCTAAGCAGCATTTTAGTGTGTCTGTCCTAGGACAGCTTAGGGGATGAGCCTCGTGAACTCTCATATTATTTCACCAATCAGGTAAAGGAAACTTACTATGAAATCTCATGAGTTAAGTCAAATCTCATGAGATCACAGTAAGAGTTCATGACCTCAGCACTGCTGATGCTGATTGGCTGCTGTTCATTTCTTCATTTTTTTTTTATTTTTACCTGCAGCTAGGAGCAGGTGAAGTATAACTTTTTACACAGAACTTACGCTGCTGAGCTGAAAAGATAGCAAGAGAACAAAGAAAAATGATAATAGGAGTAAATTAGAAAGTTGCTTAAAATTGCATGCTCTATCTGAATCATGAAAAAAATTGGGTTTAGTGTCCCTTTAAATCATTGTATTTTTATTATACACTTGTTAATAATGCAATTCTACTGCATTGAGTGGTCCTTTAAGTTGCTGTCCAGCTGCACAGTGCTACCCTGATTACATTCTCCATAGTAAATAACAGGTGAATGGATTTTTATTAATAAACTAATTCCAAACATCCTCATGAGCGAATATCCCACAAACGACATATAAGCATTTTGTTCCTGATGAATGATTTGTTGCAAACACATTTTATTTTGTTGATTCATATGTCTAGTATCAATGACACAAATGCACAATATACTTTTTACAATTAGGTTATGTTATGGCAGAAAGTTGCCCTTTAAACACATCAAGAACTTTACTTTTTCTATTTTTATTAATAAGACTTCTTGGAACAGTGTCAGAAAAGGCTAACTTGTTATAGAGTGTGATGCAAATTTGTGCCTAATTTGTATGCTTCTATATTATCACAAGTACATTTCCCATAGTCTTATCAGGACAAATTTTTAAAATATTCAAACTATTGTCTGTTCCAAGAGAAACAGTGGTAAGATTACTGAATAATTCAAGCAAAGGCCCGTTCTGTGGTTTTACGGGGAGTCGCTGTCATTTTTCATCCCAATGTGTGAATGACTGCCTGCTCTCAAATTGTCTTTTATACAATGACCTTCCTGTAATGACAGAGAAGCTGTATTCTACTCTGACAGTAACCTTTTCAAATGATCACTGCTATGCCATGCAATATTAACATAAACACACTGAATAATAAATTTATTCCAACACATAATGTTTGTTTTAAATGAGGTACTAGATATTTGGGTGGTAACTGGTCCTATATTATTATGGAGGTTCAAAAGGTTATACTTGTATGCATTTTAAATATCCCCAATGTTGCATACTTAATATGCTAAAGAAGAAAAAAAGACAATTGCATTTATTTAATTGCTTTGGGTATAAAACCCCTCCAATGGAAATCATTATTACCTAAGGATTTTTTTTTTACAGTCTAAAAAAAAAAAAAATGAGCAATTGAAATATTTTGGTCTAGATATTTTAATGGACTAGGGAAAAAGTAATAACTTAGATTCCTTTCATTGTAACAAAAAAAA
Source organism: Bombina bombina (assembly GCF_027579735.1). Lineage (NCBI taxonomy): Eukaryota > Metazoa > Chordata > Amphibia > Anura > Bombinatoridae > Bombina > Bombina bombina. The sequence goes on from NC_069509.1 coordinate 157,689,150, forward strand.
AAAAAATCCCAGAAGGCAAAAGCTAGTTAAGTGTTTTTCGGTTATTAAGTGAATCAGCAGGAAACAAAAAAAAGGAAAAAAAAAAAGAATCTGCGGCGGAAATTAAATAATTTATAATATATTTTTTTCCATTTACAGCCCTGAATTGGGACACAGATCTACATATTCTAAACATTAAAACCTATATATTAGGGATGGGCGAATGTTTTGCAGCATTTGAAAAAGGAAACAAATTTGAACACATTTGCTCATTTGTTTCAAATTTATTTGTACAACATTCTATGATTGGTTTAATGTAATATTAATATTTATAATGCTTTCTGTAAATGTAATATTTGATTCAAATTTTTCTAATTCAATTCGAATTACGCAATATTCAAATTAGAAAAATTTGAATCAATATATTTGTAATAGTATTTCTAATGCTCGCTTTGAATGTATATATGCAATATTTGAAATAGAAACATTCAAATTGATATATTTGTATCAATTTACTAAATTCCCTACCAAATGAATGTTATATTAAAAATTTCGAATGTGGATATTCAATCTAATTATGAACATTTGAAAATTAAAGTAACATTCGATTACCAAATTTTAATGGATTTTCATTCTTATCAACATTCAATTGTCCAAAACAAATGTCTACAGGACTATTCATCTACCAAACCAATTACACTTTTAGCACATTCGTCCATCCCTACTATATATTGAGTGTAAAAATATATATATATATTTTAAAACTTTTTTCTGAAATTTATTTTTTGATAAATAATTGTGCCTTTTACATGACACCTAGTGCTGGGACTTAGTCCAGTGAGTGCTGGGTGTATAATGTAATAAGAACCGTGCATCTGCTTTTTGTTACTATAGCGTGACCTTAATGTTCAATGTGAAACAGTAATACTCCTAAGGTACTTTCTCTAAGGGGTTAAACACACAATAGAAGTACCGCACTCGAGACTTGCAGAGCACTGCTGGTCTTGAGTGAATACCACCACTGCTCTAGTCACATGACTCAAATGTGTAACTAGCACTGCTGATTGGATCAGCGAATGTTTCCACTCAGGCCAGATATGCTCTGTGGGTCCCGAGCGGTAATTTTAATATATGTTTAACCTAGGCTTGTGAATTCATTTTGTTACGAATGCATATTCATAATGAAAATCCAGATATTAATTTTTTTCACAAAATGAATATCCGAACAAATGCACCAGCTCATTTTAAAGAAAACAAATATATACTAACGAAACTTACTATTAGCGCGGCCCTGGATTTAGGATTAGCATGGCTCCCCGATGCGACATAGGTAAAGTACTTTACTAAAATACTTGTCTATAGCATGTTGGGGAGCCACGCTAATCCTGACCCTTTGTTAAAGAGCCCAAGGCCACGCTAATATGAGGTTTAGCATGCTAAGCCTCCTATTAGCCCAGCCCTGGACTCTCTGAAAAAGGGTCGAAATTAGCGTGGCTCGCCCAGCACTCTATATGTAGGTAAGAACTGCAGGGAGATCATAATAGCGCCATCTTGCTTCTGGCAGTGAAACCTGCGCTATTATGGCCTAAAAAAACATTAATGACCAGTGAGGTACAGGGTACATTGTGGTGGATAAGTGGTTAATATAACCATGTTAGTTATACAAAACTGGGGAATGGGTAATAAAGGGATTATCAATCTTTTTAAACAAACAATAAAAATGCTGGAGTAGGCTGTCCCTTTAATGCTCCATACCACTTGTAATTTATCCCTCAGTGTTTAATGCCTCTTAAACAATGAACTGACTTTTTCGTCAAACTGGACAAATGCAGTGATATATTCATACAAATAGGAAATAAATATCTTCTGCTTTCTTTTGTGGAAGTATATTAGCAATAGTGAATCTGTCCCTAGCTGGTTTCCTTTCTCGAATTTGACAACAATCCTGAGGCACAAGAGGGTATAGGATGCACTTTGACAAACAATGTAGAAGTGACAGATTTAAGCTCTAAACCAAATTGTGTTCTATAAACTGTGAAACAAAGACTCATAATTCACCTTCACTACATGCAATTCTGTGAAAATTATCTTTCATGCTTCGATCTACACTGTATCATTTTACTGAGTGGCCTCATGCGTAATATCAATCAAACCCACGGAAGATGACTGAGATTCTCATTTAAAATCATAGAATACAAATCACAGATTCACCTGCCAGCGAGAAAGGCAAACGTTCCGTGTGTCGCAGCTTCAATCTCTTCTGATTACAGTTGAATCGTTCTCTGAAGACTGTAAAGAATAAACTTTTACAGTTCTTTGATTTCACTTTTGATATATGTTAACATACTTTGGGTTGCTAGTTTCCATACAGCTTGCTAGAAACAAGCTATAATTTCAATTTCAATTTAATTTCTAATGTAACGGTAGAAAAACCTTCCATTGAAATAGTAGGAAAAGTATTTTTTTCGATTGTGGCTTCTAATATTTCAGATGGTAATGGGGAAACATCTTCAGTGATACTAGTGTGTTTTGCTTTTACCAAAATTTATATCAATTTCATACATTTAATTTAAAACAAATACTTCAATAAGGCGTCATTTAAATTTACAGAATGTATTAGCAATTAAAGGGACAGTAAACTCCATATAATTAAAAAAAAAAGTCTGCAGTCTTCCTATAGGTTAACATATCAGCAGAGTATGAATGTTGTTAGAACAGATTAACATTTTATTTGCTGCAATTGTTTTCCAATGGTCAAACTCCACATACCACTTCCTTTTTTGAAAGAGTCAATCTGGGTTTGCCATTGTCCTTGTGTTACAAAATCTTAATTTTGAGGTTGCATATTGAGGAGAGAAAATTGCTAATACCAGTGCACGCAAATGTGCGCTTGTATTTGAAGTGACAGGCAATGCAAATGCGACCTGGTGTTCGTATTGCATGCAAGCTTTTCTCTTATGAGAATGCGCTTCCATAGGCTCCAATGGGAGCCTTGTTCTGATGCTGTCATACACGGCACATAACCTAAGTGTTGGGCAGCAAATTTAAAATATATATGTTCATGAATATATACATATATATTTACTTGTTAATATGTGTATATATGTATATAAGCATATATATTTATAGAGAACACACAGTTCCCCATAGACCACAATGTAAAGGCACTTTTTAGTGCCATTTTTTTGTCTAACACTCCACATCCACTCACTTTAACCTCTCATAACTGCATCATGCAGTTATTATATATATATATATACAGTATATATATACAGTATATATATATATATATATGTTACTCTTTTTTTATTTTAATAAACTACACTGCACTTTATTTTGGGGGCAATTGGGGCACTTTTGGAAAATTAACCAGAAATCCAAGCTCTCTGTAGCAATAACTTATAATTTGCCTGTTTTGGGAACGTGATAAATTAGCGCTCCGCTTGTAATCTGGCCTAAATTAGAGAAGATAAACAGTTGAGGTTATATAGTGACTGTTCCATTGTATATCTAGGATAAAGGGTTAACCCCTTGGCTGCCTAAGAGCGTAAGCAAAAAGATGCAAAGCACAATTTTAATGTAATATCTTCCTGTGCTCTCTGGCTTTACAGTTAAGTGTGCGTGTGGTTCTGGGTTTCATTAACTGACAATCCTCAGAGACAGGAACTCCAGAGGATTTGCTTCAACTCACTGGCTATCACTTTCCATCTGACAGCTCAGTCGGTGCACTCTTGTTTGTGTTATTAAAATCTCTTTTGATTGTCTGCTGTGGATGTTTGAAAGAATATTCTGCATGCCACAGTGGAAACTACATGAAAGAAAAGGTAAACTGGCAAAAGAAAAAAAAATGGAATTCAGGGCATACTCAGAACCATGGTAATTAGCTGTCAACTTGATTGCTGATTAATGAATGCAGTTATTTGAGACTATCATTTTGTTACCATATAAAATACAGGGTGGTGCCTCTAGCATCTCAAACAATTTAGCCGGCTTATATTTACGACACCTCCAGTAACATCCACTGAATATTTCATGCCTCATTTTGAGCCTTTGTGTCAGTCTTTAAACAGAAGCTATTAAAATCATGTCAAAAGAATATAAATCTAGATTTCACTTTCGTACACATTGCAGATGAGTACAGGAACTTTATTTCGTTGACAGCTGAGATGTCAAGAAATGAAAGTCCATTTAAGACTTGTTTACAATTTAATTGTATCTTGCAGCATTTAGAACAATTCACTCACATACTAAGTTGTCAATACTATTAAAACTATATCTGTTTAAAGGTAAAAGGATACTTTCTATCAATGTGTGATGTCATTGCTAAATGGTAATATTGAGAAAAGGTATTGGGGAAATATACAGATACTTTGAACTACAAAAAATATAAACAATGTTTAAAAGGTATATAAGGTGAATGTCTTTTTTTTTTTGCTTTGGAATAACCAAATGTGGGCTAGATTAGAAGTGAAGTGATACAATTTTAGCACTGTTGAGCACTAACTGCCCTCAAGGCAAATCAATATCTTAAGTATGTTTGTGCTGGTATTACAAGTTGAAAGTAAAAGCTTAGCTTGCGAGCAAAAGACTCAGGTGCGCTAACATCTGGAGGTCGTATATCACGATCTTGCTAATTCCCTTTCTTCAGAGACTTCTATATGGGGCTTGCAAAAAACATTTTTTTCCCCTTGAGTGATAACCTAAAGGTGTGCTCGACCAACTGCACTAAACCAAAGGTGTGTTGGGTATTTGAACTGCATCAATTCCCACAGTATATCGCCAACCGAATGCTTAAGTGCTCCAAGTTGACACTGTGTAACAGGCATGATGCACTTCCGTAGGAATTGATACAGTTCGAGACGGTAATAATGTAGACGTTCTCTTCTTGGGGAGAGAAATGAACGGTTCAGGTGCGCTAACATCTGGAGGTCGTATATCACGATCTTGCTAATTCCCTTTCTTCAGAGACTTCTATATGGGGCTTGCAAAAAACATTTTTTTCCCCTTGAGTGATAACCTAAAGGTGTGCTCGACCAACTGCACTAAAGCCAAAGGTGTGTTGGGTATTTGAACTGCATCAATTCCCACAGTATATCGCCAACCGAATGCTTAAGTGCTCCAAGTTGACACTGTGTAACAGGCATGATGCACTTCCGTAGGAATTGATACAGTTCGAGACGGTAATAATGTAGACGTTCTCTTCTTGGGGAGAGAAATGAACGGTTCACGTATACAGAGGTAGGATGTGATTGTATACGTGGGAAACTTGGTCTTTTTGCTATTGTTGTTTGGGGGGGGGGGGGTGATAAATGAGGACTCCATCGAATAACAGGCTCCCAACAACAATAAAAATGACTTTCATTTACTACCCATTGAAACTAAGTGGTGGATCTAACTTATTTTGAACGTAAAACATAGTACCCATATCATATGGAGGAAGGGTTGTTCGCTTCTGTTGCTGTTTATTTATATATATACAGTACAATACAATGAGAAAATATATATATTGTTTGTTCTAAAAAATCTGAAATGAAACAACATACTCTTTATAAAAAGGAATATATAAAAAGGAAAGTAAGAAATGTATGATGGGAAATGAATTAAGTTTTGTTTTTGTTCGATAAGTTGTTTTTATATATATAAGGTAATTTAATGGATGCAATATGTGTCTTACAATAGTTATATTATATATGTAAAACATTATAGCTTGAACATTAGTTAATCATGTAGGCAGATTCAGGGCCAACAGGTGTCCCACATTAATTAGAGAACACGTCCCCCTAAAGGGAGGAAAATGTTCATTTCTGTCAGGGAGTAGATATTTAAAGCAGGGTTAGTGGTAAGGTGAACAAATGCCTGAGGAAACGGTGCTCTAAGCCGAGAAACGCGTTGCAGTTTTAGGGGGTCATTGGAATACCCCATATCCACTTTTTTTGCATTGCTGTTTTTTATTCTGCTTTTAATAAATATTATACTTATTATGAAAAAAACTTTCTGAGTGGATATACCTTACCTGCCTGCTATCCTGATCAATATATGGGAGACCAACCATTTACATCTATATGCTCCTGAAATACAGCTTATTTTGGAGTCCTGTATATGGGATGAGCTGACACACCTTTTCCCAATCTGCCAGCCTGCTCCAACCAGCACATTAGTGTGCTCAGCCTAAATGTGAGTACCCATTTGGCAATCTACTAAAGCTAATATAATTGTACTCTAAATGATCTGCACATGTAGTGCCTGTCTTTGTGTTAGCTTTATCCCAGCACTACAGCACAAGGGAAATTCCTGTTGTGGGTGAGCTGTTACACCTGTTTAAATCTACAGCCTGCACCTACCAGCACATTGGTGTGCGCTTGGAATACGTGAGTACCCACTTGGCTTTATTGCTTATTGTAATCACATATACTTGATGATACCACACATGAGGCGCCCCTCTGTTCTTCCTTATTCTTTAATAACTATTCTACCTATTTAAAATAAATACAAACTTGCCAGTAAAATAAAAATAAACCCTAAGCTAGCTATAATGTAACTATTAGTTATATTGTAGCTAGTTTAGGGTTTATTTTATAGGTAAGTATTTAGTTTTAAATAGGAATAATTTAGGTAATAATATTAATTTTTATTTAGATTTATGATAATTATATTTAAGTTAGGGGGTGTTAGGGTTAGACTTAGGTTTAGGGGTTAATAAATTTAGTGTAGTGGCGGCGACGTTGGGGATGGCAGATTAGAGGTTAATAAATGTAGGTAGGTAACGGCGATGTTAGGGACGGCAGATTAGGGGGTTAATAATATTTAACTAATGTTTGTGAGGCGGGAGTGCGGCAGTTTAGGGGTTAATATGTTTATTATTGTGGCAGCGATATCCGGAGTGGTTGATTAGGGGTTAATAAGTGTAAGATTAGGGGTGTTTAGACTCGGGGTTCATGTTAGGGTGTTAGGTGTAAACATAAATTTTATTTCCCCATAGGAATCAATGGGGCTGCGTTACTGAGTTTTACACTGCTTTTTTCTTAGCCGGCTCTCCCTGTTGATTCCTATGGGGAAATCGTGCACGGGCACGTACGACTAGCTCACCACTGACTTAGGCAGCGCTGGTATTGAAGTGAAGTGTGGAGCAAAATTTTGCTCTATGCTCACTTCTTGTCTTTTAACGCTGGGTTTATAAAAACCCGTAATACCAGCGCTGTATGTAAGTGAGCGGTGAGAGAAAACTGTGGGTTTTCTGTATATAGGTTGCTTGGTGGGAAGAGAGAAATTTACTGCAGGCCTCAATACCATCCTTATGTGGAATGTTGCTGTATAAGGATTCCAGGTAGTTCATTTATCTGGTTAAGTTTATTAAGGAAGTCTGTAGTGTCCTGTATAAAGCTATCAGTCTTAATAACAAGAGGCTTAAGAAAGTTTTCTATTAGGCCAGATATTTGTTCAGTGAGTGTTCCCGTACCTGTTATAATGGGTCGTCCTGGGTTTCCTGGCTTGTGGATTTTGGGCAGCATGTAGAAGGTACCCAGCTGAGGATTGGAAGGTACCAGATTTTCTAATTCTTGCTGTATGTGTTTAGCAAATGTTTTGGTGAGATTAGCTGAATATTCCTTGGTGGGGTCCCTGTCCAGTTTTTTGTAGTAGTTTACATCAGACAACTGTCTGTAACCTTCTGTAGTGTAGTCTTGGGTGTTCATGATAACTACTGATCCACCCTTGTCCGCCGGCTTGATGATGATGATGATATTATTATTCATCAAGTTTTCCAAGGCATTTCTTTCCATATGTGAGAGGTTGTAAGCAATTTTTTTCTCTTGTGTGGTGACAAGAGAACATAGAGAAAAGTAGATGTTGATAAATGGAAATTACCTACAGTCCCCCTCTGTGTACGTGTGTCCCTTTAAATGAGAGGGGTGACTTGCTACGAGACTACTAAAGCTAGTGGTGGCTGTGTGTGTCACAGACAACTTAGTATGCAGAATAAAAATTTGGATTATTAAAGCATTGGAATTTTACGTTAATTCATTTTTGCTCAATGATTCTTACACCTTATTAACTATATATATATATATATATATATATATACACACATATATCTGTGTATAGGGTTAGAAGAAAGAAAAACGAGGAGCTGCAGACTCTTTTCCAAAGTGGGTAATTTAATAAGCAGACAAGTGAAAGACACAGTCACAGTGTGCAGGGCTGGATCTGACGCGTTTCCCGCATGCTCACATGCGCTTCATCAGAGATCTCTGTGTATATGTAAATATATTTATTTATATATAAGATATATATATATATATATATATATATATATATATATATATATATATACAGTTTATATAGGGGCAGAGAGGGAATCAGACATGTTTCAATAAAAACAACTATCTTGGTTTATTTAAACAGAAAATAGACTTTCTGGCATTCATTCACTTTGTGCAGTCACAAGTGCTAAACATTTTAGTAATGACACCAGCCAGCCTCATCATGTTTGGGGATCTGTATCTAGCAATAGGAAAGGTGCAATGTTCAGCCCAACAAATAGGGCACTATCAAGCCGCAAGTGTTGATTTGGAAATATATCAGATTTGGCTGTTTGAAACACGATGCTTACACAAGAGCAAATAATGAAACTCTGCTTTAGAGAATGAGAAAACTGACAGGAAAGGAAAACAATTTTTCTACTAGAGATTTTTTTTTTTTATGATCGGTGGCAAGAGATATTTTAGAAATGTACAAGGAAACAATATAAAAAATATGTCCTGATTTCATGAATTTAGGAATATAAATCATTTTTCTTGACACAGATGAAACATTAGCAGGGTCAAAATATCTTCACATTGAGAAAAATATGTTTCCCGAAGGAAACTTTACTAATTGCAGAACAAAAAAATGCACATAGACCAGACACAGTGTACCTGATACATTATAGCTGGATGAATTTCCCATTTATACGTTTCGGGGGAACAGCACCCACCAGTCAGAGGCACGGAGTCCAACTCCTAAAAACAATTTTTTAGACTCCATCTTTTTTGGATGAATTGAATTTCACATTTCTCACCTTAGTCTTTTTTTTGCAGTTTCCTCTTGTGTTTGATTTGTTTGTTGTGACTTTTCTCAGACTTCAGTGAATTGTCATCTCATTTTGATTACTATCAATGACACATTTCTAACAGTAGATGAATAGTGAAGGAACTTGGGAATAATGATTTCAGATCATCGGAGCTTGGGAAACAATGCAATAGTGCAGTGGGTAAGTCCAGTAAGACATTTGGTGTCAGGAGCAGGTATTAGTAGTAGAAAAAGTGAGATTCTTATGTCACTTTTTAATTAATTGTTAGTCCCCATCTAGATAGTTCTGAAGACTGTATCCCCAAAAGGATATAAATAAACTAGAAACTGTTCCAACAAGATGGCCGAATACTTCTAACTCAGTTTCTCTATTTCTACTGTTATAGTAAAATCCTGGTTTTACTGCGGGTTTCACCACAAAACCATGGTCACTACATGTTTACTGATAACAGCACCTCAATATGTAATGTTAGGGATATTCAGTGCCATCTTACCACCATTTTCCTTATTTACAAGTGAGACACAATGGGGTAGATTCCAATATTTCGATGAGTCCAACACAACTGAGCTTGGTTACTACCACAAAATGCTAGAGGCACCACCCTGTATATTTGTAATGTTATTGTTTGCTTTGTAATTGCTTTTATAATAAAAAAAAATGCATATAGGGAGAAAAAGAGCTGTAACACTTTAGGGCAGTGCTCTACATAAAGCCTTTCTAAGAGCTATTCTTACAGTAACTGTTATTTTTGGTAGTATTGTTTTGTGTTTTCTGTAATGTTAGTTTGTTTTATTTTTTGTAAATGGAGTTTTTGTTTTTTGTTTTGTTAATTTAGGAGATTTTAGCTTATAGGAGTGAGGTTAGGTGTCAGGTAGTTTAGTGTAGGGGTTGACCTGCACCAGTACCTATGTGGTCTACATGCTAATGTGCCCATGTTCGATGGTCTACATAGGGAAGACAGTTACTACCTTCTGCGAGAGAATGGCCAACCATCGGTGTGCCATTCGGGAAGCACTATCCAAGAGAGAATCTGATCAGCCGGTGGCACGCCACTTTACCAACCATAAGCACAGTGTCTCCAGTTTACATTGTATGGTGATTGATAATGTGCCCCCTTTAATCAGGGGTGGTAATAGAGTTAAAAGATTGCTTCAACTTTAGAGCAAATGGATCTATCGGGTGGATACCCTGGCCCATGGGGCCTCAATACCTCTCTGGACTTTAGTCCATTCTACTAATTTTGATGGAACTATACCTAAATACCAAAGGGTACTCACTGTATGTGAGGTTTCTACACATACTTCCAGTGGCTATGAAGACTATATGATAGCATTTGCTATAGGTTTGTTCATTGGTGGTAGATTAAACTATTATAGTTAGGGATTACGAATGTCCATATGTCATCCATGTAGACCATGTAATTCTAATCCTGTGTCTGTCACATATGTTCTTTGAATATGTGTCACGCACAGGAGCAATTTGATCTGTGCAGAATTTTTTGATCCATTGCCACTGTGTATAGGGCATGGAAAACATTAAGTAGCAATGTACTTATTATTTGATCGCTCATAGAGTGTAGCAATCTAGTGCCACATGCCTCTCATTTAGCACTGCATATTATGGTATGGGTATACATGTACATAGAATGTGTACAACACGTTGCCATGTAAACGTATTAACAGACGTCATGACGCTCTAAGCGACGGCGGTTGCTGATGACGTCAACAACATGAGGCAGTGTGGTTATGGGACGGCTAAGAGTTAAAGCTGTTAGGCTAGCTATATAAGGTTTGTAAAAATGTTCACTTGCCAATTGTTTTTAGTTATTTTTTGTGTGAAAACCTTTCTTACGACATTTGACAAAGGCACATATGTGCGCTGAAACGTTATGTAACTTTTAACTTTTGTTGAATAAAATTTTTATATATTTTTATAAGACCAATGAGTGCCTGTTCCTGGATTGGACATTGCATGGTTTATTGTGCACCGTGGCATAGGACAACGTGTGAGATTGTGCTTTCCCTCTTTCCCTTCTTGGAGACATTTATATATATATATATATATATATATATATATATATATATATATATATAAATATATTTATATATCTGTCTATCTATAAATCTATCATATCTATATATATATATTTATCTCCCTCTCTCTGTATATGTGTGTATATATATATATATATATATATATATATATATATATACAGTATATATATATATATATATGTCACAGTTATTTGAGGCACTAACAGAACCTCAGATCCAACCCGAGGCCATGATGCCCCTGCCAGTTGTATACCCACGATATCAAGCCTCAGATCAGAACCCATATCCCAGCAGCCCCTCTGTTAGCTGTGTTCACATCAGACCTCAGATCAAACCCCTGGTCTGGTAACCCCTATCAGTTATAAGAGTTGTAGGCCCACATCAGACATAAGATTAGACCCATATCCCTGTCAGTTATTTGTTCACATAAGAGTGCAGGTCAGACCCATATTCCTGCAGTCCCTTATGTTAGCTATGTGTACAAAAGATCAGACCTCTGGCTTTTAGTCTCTTTTAGTTATAAACCCACATCAGACCTCAGATCAGACCCATATCCCTGCAGCCCCTCTGTCAGCCATGTGTTCACATTCGACCTTAAATATGGCTTCTTACCCTGTAGCCTCTTTCAGTTATATACCCCATGCAACCTCAAATGAGACCAATATCCCTGCAACCCCTCTATCAGCCATATGTTTGCATCAGACACATATCCCCACAGTCCCGCTGTTTAAGTTGAAACACAGGACTATTTGGATAATTACTGACCACCTGGCAACCCTATTATGCAAACATCCATCCTATCCAGAATATTGCTAGACAAGATTTTAATGTAACTTTCCGTTGCTCTTGAGCAAAGTAATTTAACATTTCTTAATTGAAATTGGTAGGAGAGTTGTTCTGGCGGATACATTGTAGACACTTCAATTAATAGAGTCAATAGGATTTTCTGCAAAACATTTTCCAATCAGATAGTATATGTGAGCATCTCAGCATTGACGTGTGTGAAATAGATTTATCGGCTTACTCATAGTCATTGGCTGGGCTATTGGTAATTATCCTGGATGGCTGCCACCTTTTACAAATAAGCACTATATCAAAAAATAATGTAAGTACATTCTTCACTGGGGGCAGTTTTTTCCTTTACAATGGTTTATCGGAGACTTTTTTTTATTAACTTCTAGGTTGCCAGACAGATTTACAACACATTGTTTTGCAATGTATGATATTGCTCACTGGCTGATAACAGCTTAAAAAATCACCTCTACCTATAGATTATATGGTATTGCTAAACCATACCTTAGATCATGTCTATATGTAAATAATAATAATATAATATGATAAACCTCAGGCAAATTGTCTTTGTACTTTTGGAGAACATATAAAATGTGAGACAAGCACACAAGAAAAAGGAAATACATATTTGTCAAAAATATTTTTTTTGAATAATGAGAACTATGATATTTACTTCTTTAGAGAAACCGATCCGTACTCAATATCCTAAGAAGTTGTAAATACTGTAATAGATTAAACCTATCTATCTATTTATCTATCTATATCTATATATCATCTATATGTCTGTCTGTATCTCAGTCTCTATTTTTCTATCTATCATCTATCTATCTATCTATCTATCTATATCTATCTATCTATCTATCTATCATCTATATGTCTGTCTGTATCTCTGTCTCTCTATTTTTCTATCTATCTTTCTATCTATCTATCTATCTATCTATCTATCATCTATCTATCTATCTATCATCTGTCTACAGTATCTAAGTATCTATCTATCTATCTATCTATCTACAGTATCTATCTATCTATCTATCTACAGCCCTCAACTGCACTGCACCCCCCTATATCTCAGACCTTGTCTCCAGATTTTCTCCCTCCCGTCCCCTTCGCTCTGCTCATGACCTCCTACTCTCCTCCTATAATGTTACCTCCTCACATTCCTGTTTACAGTACTTCTCCAGACTGGCTCCTATCTTGTGAAACTCTCAGCCTCGCTCTACAAGACTCTCCCCTAGTTTTGAAAGCTTCAAGTGCTCCCTAAAGACTCTTCTGTTCAAGGATGCATACAACCTACACTAACCTTTCCTAATAACAGTTCCTCTCCTCCATTGCTATCCCCTGAACCCCCTTAGCATGTAAGCCTAAGAGCCCAACTGTTTGCAGATCACCTTTTTAGGAGCTGACTACAACAGTGCGACTCTCGGCAGGGCCCTCTATCCATTTGATCCCTATAAATGTTATCTTGTATTCCGCCTATGTTTATAGTGCTGCGGAATCTGTTGGCGCTCTACAAATAACCAATAATAATAATAATAATATCTATTTATTATCTATCTTTTTATTTATTTATTTAGGGTATATTTTGTAGTGGTTTGTACAGAGCCAAATTATCTCACTTTTAGACTGTAGGCACTTTTGCTTTTATGGGTCCCTTTTCCATAAAACAAATAATAAAAAATTATATTTTACAACTGTGCTAGTGTAACTATGTCTATAATCCACATTAAATTATATTTGTCTTTATTCCTATTCAGTCAAAATGTATATCTTGTTTATTGCAAGTTATAAGCTCCACTGAGGCTAAGGGGTAGATTTATCAAATGTCGGGCAGACATGATCCGCTGTAGCGGATCATGTCCGCCCAACATTGATAAATGCCGCCAGCAAATGCTGTGGCATTTATCATTGCACAAGCATTTCTGGTGAAATGCTTGTGCATTGCCGCCCCCTAAACATTTGCGGCCAATCGACAGCTAGCAGAGGATGTCAATCAACCTGATTGAATCCGATCTTACGACCACTGCTTCTTAGCTTAAGTTTCAGGTGGACCTGAAACTTCAGGTGCAGATTGCAGCATCCGCTGCTTGATAAATCAAGGTGTTGCTAAATGGGGGCCAAGGGGTACTAGCCCAACCTACATAATGTCACACCCAAGGAGAGATCCATTTTGTTTCACCAATTCCTGGCCAATAACCGGATACCTCGGGATAAGGTTGAAACAGAAAGAAAATCCCACATTAAAGTTGTAGGAGGGAAGTCTTAGGGGGGGAAATGTAGACACAAAAGCAGCAGTGGAAAATAAATCACAATCCAGAGACAGGTCAAGGGTCAGCAATGAGAATGGGTCCAAACAGCATCAGGAGATCCAAAAAACAAGTGCAGTAAACAAGCTAAGAGGCAAATCCGGTATCCATATTAGAAGGGATCAGGCAGGAAAAAAACAGGCACAAAAAAGCAACAGGAATACACAGACATAACTAGCACACCCAGGAAGCAAATGATGCAACCTACAAAAGGGTCTAGAGTACAGGAAGTGCTGGCTATTTAGTCTGCAGATGATTACTGATCTACCGCAGCTGGCAGGCAGGTGGAGCCATAGAGTCAGAAAGATAAAAGAAGTGGTTTAAAAAAAATAACAGGCTTGTATCTGGAGCCTACCTGTGTTTAGGAGTCATATATTTGCAGCTAGCTCCCAGTAGTACATTGCTGCACATGAGCCTATCTTTTTATACTTTACAACAAAAGACACCAACAGAACAAAGTAAATTAGATAATAGAGGTAAGTTGGAAAGTTGCATGCTCTATCTGAACTGTGAACATATATTTTTTACTTTACTGTCCCTTTAAAGCAAAAATGTGAGATGCTGTGAACAATTTTTACATGTCCTCACCCAGAGTCCCTTGCTCCAAAGGGATCATTGTTATCTGAGGATTTCTGTGGAAAAGTCACCAAATTTGTTTGGGTGTGCGGTATTAGGCAATTCATTATCCTATCCTTATATGTGTTGCTGAATTTTCTTATTAAAGGGACACTGAACCCAATTTTTTTCTTTTGTGATTCACATAGAGCATGCAATTTTAAGCGACTTTCTAATTTACGCCTATGATCAATTTTCCTTTGTTCTCTTGCTATCTTTATTTGAAAAAGAAGGCATCTAAGCTTTTTTTTTGGTACAGAACTCTGTACAGCACTTTTTTTATTGGTGGATGAATTTATCCACTAATCAGCAAGAACAACCCAGGTTGTTCACCAAAAATGGGCCGGCATCTAAACTTAGATTCTTGCATTTCAAATAAAGATACCAAGAGAATGAAGAAAATTTGATAATTGGAGTAAATTAGAAAGTTTCTTAAAATGTCATGCTCTATAGGAATCACAAAAGAAAAAAACTCGGTTCAGTGTCCCTTTAAGACGCTCTTTTTGAAGTTATTGCAATATAATAAAGGGACACAATAGTAAAAATTAAACTTTCATGATTCCGATGGAGCTAGCTGTTTTAAGAGTCTTCCATTATCAAATTGTGCAGCCTTTTTAAACACACGCTTTAGGCTAGATTACAAGTGGAGCGCTAAATTATTGCGCTCCCACAAACAGGCAAATTTGCCCATTTACGAGAGTGCAATAATTAAACATCCATTACAAGTGGCTGGTTATTGCTACCACAAGCTTGCAATAGCAATTAGTTAGCCCTTATAAAATTAACCAGAGAGCGGATTTTTTTTTTTTTTAATAATATAACTACACTAGGCAGTATTTTGGGGTTAAAGTTGGTGGGAGTGGAGTGTTAGAATAAAAACGGCACTGAAAAGTATCTTTTCATTGCGGTCATTGGGAACTGTGTGTTCCCAGTAAATATATATGTATGGGCTTATATACATAAATACTATACGATACGAGCACATAATACAGGGGTCAAGTCCTACAGAAAAGTGTGGGAACTCACCAAGACTTCCACCCCCTGCACAATTA
Source organism: Bombina bombina (assembly GCF_027579735.1). Lineage (NCBI taxonomy): Eukaryota > Metazoa > Chordata > Amphibia > Anura > Bombinatoridae > Bombina > Bombina bombina. The sequence goes on from NC_069509.1 coordinate 157,705,012, forward strand.
ATATTGTTTTATAAACACACACACCCTTACGCACACGCTTTCATGAAAGCAATATATAGCGCTCCACTTGTAATCTAGCCGTTTATGAGGAACCAGCTGTTTTGCATGTGCAAGAGTTCACAGGGTATATGTAGCTGCTATTTTGCATGTGCAAGAGTTCACAGGGTATATGTATATGAGTCTTTGATTGGTTGATGGATGTCACATGATACAGGAAGGCAGCAAACTGAAGTAAATTTTGAAACTTGACAGAAAAAAATCTACTTATTTAAAATGAAGTGCTATTGCATTGTCTTTTCATTATGTATTTGTTGGTTACGCAATTCTACTGTATTTAAAGAGACATTGTACGCTAGATGTTTCTTTTAGACATGTGCGTTTCGCTTCGAATCAAAATTCAGATGAATTTGCCAAGTTCAGAGATTCAAATCGATTTGAATTTCTGAGTTATCCTAGCAACAAAACTAAACTAATCAGAATGCATTTGTAACTAATAAATCCAAATTAGTTCAGATTTATTTGTTACATTCGAATGGCCATGGACTAATCACAATTCAGTATAAAAATAAAAATTTGTGAGATTTAGTGAGATAGAACAGTGAAATAATTCCGTTTGTGTAACTTGGAACCATCTAAATGAACATAACACATACCGAACATCCGAAACAAATACATAAGAATTTATTCGAATCCGAATGAATCGGAAACTAATACATTCAAATGTATCTGAATTTGAATCGATCCGAAACTAAATTCGAAAAAATCAGAATCGGTCTGTAACTAATTTTTCTGCTGTACACGTCTATTTGCATAAATGTTTTGTAGATGATCCATTTATATAGCCCATCTGGGAGTGTTTTTGTATCAATTTATAGTTTGCTTATTTTTAAATAACATTGTGCTGATTTTCAGACATCCAAAGTATCAGATGTAAAAGATTCCTGCTGCTATTGTCTGTGTAATCTGTCTTTTCATATGCAGGGAAGGGGGGAGTGACTGCTCTTTCTGCTTTCCCAGACCCTTTGACTGGGTGTCCCAGCCTAACCTCATCAACAGTGCTAAACTGGGAACTTCTAAGCAAGTTTTTATAAAGTTTTATACTAGATTTTTATATCAGTATCTGTGCATATTTTTCTTTATAGTAGTGTCTGTTACATGCAGTTATACAAAAATTGATGTGCACTGTGTCTTTAATGGTCTTTAATTGCAGTCATTATCCTACTGAATGTGTCATTTGTTTTACCATACAGTACTCATCTCCAATCTTAAAGGGACACTGAACCCAAATTTGTTCTTTTGTGATTCAGACAGAGCATGACATTTTAAACAACTTTCTAATTTACTCCGATTATCAAATTTTCGTCATTCTCTTTGAATCTTTATTTGAAATGCAAGAATGTAAGTTAAAGGGACAGTCTACACCAGAATTTTTATTGTTTTAAAAGATAGATAATCCCTTTATTACCCATTTCCCAGTTTTGCATAACCAACACAGTTATAATAATATACTTTTAACCTCTGTGATTATCTTGTATCTAAGCCTCTGCAAACTGCCCTTTTTTTCAGTTCTTTTGACAGACTTGCAGTCTAGCCAATCAGTGCCTGCTCCCAGATTACTTCACGTGCACAGTGTTATCTATATGAAATATGTGAACTAACACCCTCTAGTGGTGAAAAACTGTTAAAATGCAATCTGAAAGAGGTGGGCTTCAAGGTCTAAGAAATTAGCATATGAACCTCCTAGGTTAAGCTTTCAACTAAGAATACCTAGAGAACAAAGCAAAATTGGAGATAAAAGTAAATTGGAAAATTGTTTAAAATACATGCTCTATCTGAATCATGAAAGTTTATTTTGGCCTAGACTGTCCCTTTAAGATGCCGGTCCATTTTTGCTGAACAACCTAGGTTGTCCTTGCTGATTGGGGGATACATTCATCCACCAATCAAAAACTGCTGTCCAGAGTCTGAACCAAGAAAAAAGCTTAGATGCCTTCTTTTTTATATAAAGATAGCAAGAGAACGAAGAAACATTGATACTAGGAGTAAATTAGAAAGTTGCTTAAAATTGCATGCTCTTTCTGAAACACGAAAGAAAATTTTTGGGTTCAGTGTCCCTTTAAAGACTCCAACAGGTCAGAATGTAAGATATTCCCTTTCTAAGCCCAGATGAATTAAACCAGTAATTTGTTTGTACCCACTTAAAGGGCCAGTAAACCTAAAAAATAATATTATATGAGTGCTAGCTTTATAGAACTTAATATATCCGGTGAACTTTTATAAAAAAAAAACAGGGTTTTCCAGACCCGCCCTCTGTGCTCTACTGGTCTGGTTTTCCCTCAGAGCGCATCTGGCCAGCTGTCTAGTAACAGCCCGGCGCGACCGCGCCATTACACTTAATGCAGCTCGCGATATATTAAGTTCTATAAAGCTAGCACTCATATAATGTTATATAATATAACACTATGTGCAGAATTATATAACATTATTTTTTAGGTTTACTGGCACTTTAACATCTAAAAAATACAACTGTTAATGTACCCATTAAACAGGAGTTGACAGTCACTGTAATAAACAATATGTCAGTGCGCACAACAGGACAAGAAATAAATAAATAGGTTATTGGCTTTGGGAAGAAGATAAGTTATTAATCGCCCATCTGCCTGAAGTATAAAATTACAGAACAGGTATGTACATTTTATTAAGTCTTATGGTTGTTATGGAAACAGGTGCTCTTTTATGTTCATAAACATCCTGATTAATCAAATGTCACAGGAAATGAAGAACATGGCAATTCTATGGATATTGTAACAGAATTATACTAAATGTATAAAATGAATGTACATAGGACACTTTATTTATTCAAATGTAATCTGCACAAAACCAGAGTGATGTTATATTTTCTCAGATATCAATTATCTTTGTTTGGATTTCTTAGTATTCCTGATATTAAAGGGACATTGTACTGTAAAATTGTTTCCCCATTAATATGTTTCCAGTGACTATATCAGAAACTGCTTCTTTGTGTTTTTTGTTGTATATGAAATGTCTTTTTGCTCATTAAAATGGGCTGAGATTCCAGACAAAGCAGAAATCCTTTTCTTATCTATTTCTCTATATACACATGCCTCCTTATTGTAAGTCTTTGTCTATGCACAAATGCTGATAGTGAGAGAGACCAATTGAAAATAAACACTTTAGTACAGGGGTGTCCAAACTTTGCTCTCCAGAGGTTTTGGAACAAGTTTGGACACCCCTGCTTTAGTATCTGTCACATCCAGCCCTTAATGGGTTGCTGTTGACTCTTGGTTACATAGCTTTTCTATACAGAATGCAAAAGTATAGAGGGTGGTTGTCACAGGCAAAATCGGCTATTTAAAACATCAAAATAAAGCTAAATAAGCTATACAACATAAAATGATCCCCTAAATCATCATCAGAACTCTTAAATGCTCCCTATAGCAAAAAAATAAATACAAATTACTGCACTTTTCATCTACAGATCCGCACAAAAGAAATTATTTCTTTGAGGCAATGCCCCGCAAAAGGCCCTTTTAAGGGCTATTGGTAGTTTAGTTTAGGCTAGGGTTGTTTTTTTTTTTTGGGGGGGGCATTTTTATTTTGATAGGGCTATTAGATTAGGTGTAATTAGTTTAAATATCTTGTAATTTGTTTTTTATTTTGTGTAATTTAGTGTTTTGTTTTTTTTGTAATTTAGGTAATTGTATTTAATGTATTTAATTGTATTTAATTTAGGTAATTTATTTAATTGTAGTGTAGTGTTAGGTGCTAGTGTAACTTAGGTTAGGTTTAATTTTACAGGTAAATTTGTATTTATTTTAGCTAGGTAGTTAGTAAATAGTTAATAACTATTTAGTAACTATTCTACCTAGTTAAAATAAATACAAACTTGCCTGTAAAATAAAAATAAACCCTAAGCTAGCTACAATGTAACTATTAGTTATATTGTAGCTAGTTTAGGGTTTATTTTATAGGTAAGTATTTAGTTTTAAATAGGTATTATTTAGGTAATGATAGTAATATTTATTTAGATTTATTTTAATTATATTTAAGTTAGGGGGTGTTAGTGTTAGGGTTAGACTTAGGTTTAGGGGTTAATAAATGTAGGTAGGTGGTGGCGATGTTAGGGACAGCAGATTAGGGGTTAATAATATTTAACTAGTGTTTACGATGCGGGAGTGCAGCAGTTTAGGGGTTAATATGTTTATTCTAGTGGCGGCGATGTCGGGAGCGGCAGATTAGGGGTTAATAATTTTATTTTAGTGTTTGCGATGCAGGAGGGCCTCGGTTTAGGGGTTAATAGGTAGTTTATGGGTGTTAGTGTACTTTTTAGCACTTTAGTTATGAGTTTTATGCTACAGCTTTGTAGTGTAAAACTCATAACTACTGACTTTAGAATGCGTTACGAATCTTGCGGGATAGGCTGTACCACTCACTTTTTGGCCTAAAAAAAAAAAGCTTGTAATACCGGCGCAATGGAAGTCCCATTGAAAAAAGACTATACGCAAATTGCGTGTTGATTTGCAGTAAGGCAAAAAAAGTGTGCGGGACAGCTGTACCTACAAGACTCGTAATAGCAGCGGTAGTAAAAAAGCAGCGTTATGAGGCGTAACGCTGATTTTTTACTCATAACGCAAGACTCGTAATCTAGCCGATTGAAATTCGTATATATATATATATATATATATATATATATATATATGTATATGTACAAAATACAAAGCAAAATTGTTTTTTGTAAAATTGACTAAACATGGGTGTTCCAGGGGCGAATGTGAAATTGTCTTTCTAATTGTAGCATAATTCTGTAAAGATTTTTGCACTACAGATCTCACAGTTTTTTTCTCGCCAACTCAAAGGTGACAAGCTTTCTCTAAACACTAAAAATACTTATAACCCTAATAGATGAACACATGTATACGAAATAGGAAACATCTTGCAGGGACTGCCCCTTTTTTACGATAATTCCACCAGGACAGCTCCTGCAAGGGTCGTCAAGAAAATCCCTGTCAGATATAACAAAGTTTAGATTATCGGGCCCCTAGTCCTCCTTCTATTTGTAGCATGTTCTAAACTCCGGAAGTTCATCCCCTGGAAATTCATTGTCTTCCAGATCTGAATGTGGATGTTGATTGGATAGACTCATTTAGCCATAATACTATGCTCCCTTATGTGGTAACACCTCACGATGAGTAGGTACAGCGAGCTGGTGCATCTGATCTGTATAATTATATTTGCACACCTTGTTGGTGCATTTTATTGTGGTATGAAACAGAGTTTAGACCAGCTCCCTTGAGCCACAGGAGTACTGAAGAATGCCAGTCCACTTCCCCTGTAGTGCAACTGCCAACCCCTTGAAGCTTAGCTTAAAAATAGAGCTTGAAGGTCCCTTATCTAATGCTTCCCCAAAAGCTTAAAGGGACACTCAAGTAAAAATAAACTTTTATGATTGAGATAGAGCAGCAGTTTTAAGACATTTTCCAATTTACTTCCATTATCAAATTTTGCAGTCTTTTTATAGTCACACTTTCTGGGGAGCATGATCCTACTGAGCATGTGCACAAGCTCACAGGTTATACGTATACTAGTCTGTGATTGGCTAATGTCTGTCACATGGTACAGGGGGCCGGAAAATAGGAGAAAAAAAATAATTTGTCAAAAAAAATCTACTGCTTATTTGAAATTCAGAGTAGGTGTTAAATCATTGTCTATTTTATTATGTACTTGTTAATTATGTAATTCTACTGCATTGAGTAGCCATAAATGTGGACTGCAAGAAGTGGTCATTGTTTCAGCTCATGTTACGTAATTGTAACCTGGCTGACTGATATTTTTTGTTTACAGACATAAAACACACCACCGCCAGCTCACTGAGCTTAAATACTAACGTTTACTAATGCAAATGGAAATATACTGCAAACAAGCTTTATTTAAAATTGAAATAAACTACCCATTTCAGTTTTAAACTTTCTATCCCTTTAAGGAATGATCACCGTTTAAAGTACAACTTTAGAATAGTACTAAAAAATATATGATAGTTAAAGGGATAGTCTACACAAAATTAAACTTTCATGATTCAGATAGAGCATGCAATTTTAAGCAACTAATTTACTCCAATCAACAAGCGCTACCCAGGGTGCTAACCCAAAAATGGTCCCGCTCCTATGTGTTCAATCAAGCCTTTCCAAATAAAGATACCAAGAGAACAAAAAAAAATGTATAATAGGAGTAAATTAGACAGTTGCTTACCCTGGGGCATATTTATCAGGCTCGCCGGAAACAGAAGTTATGAAGCTGAAGTCTAAAGACCGCTGCTCCATAACCTGTCCGCCTGCTCTGAGCCAGCAGACAGAAATCAACCCGATTGAATACGATTGGGTTGATTGACACCCCCTGCTAGCAGCCGATTGTATAGGATCGGGCGGATTGATGTCCGCACCCCAGGGGGCGGCATTGCACCAGCAGTTCATTTATCGATGTGCAGCGGACATGATCCGCTATATCAGATCATGTCCGCTCGCACCATAATAAATAGTCCGCTCTATCTGAATCATAAAGTTTCATTTTGACTTTACTATCCCTAAGTATGCTACATGTTGCTGGTTTTTAGTGACAGGTAATTATATGTTCCTTTCTGAGTTCTAATAACGTTTTAGTAATTAGAAAAGCAGAAATTCCACAGATTTTAAGTAATGGCTTCCAGAAAATATTGCTAACACTTTGTATTGTCTGTCTCGGAGGTATGTCATGTTATAAGTGCAAATTGGAAGAGAAAGTATTTTTTTCCCCCTCTTTATTCTTTTGCATAATTAACTGATAGACTGGCACAAATTAGACTTGTAAACCATCAATCTGAATGATTGTAGCCTACAATACAAGTTGACATTTAACAGCATGACAGCAAGTACATTATGTAAAAAAAATGTTGCCTAATCTGCACTTGTAAATACTGCACAGTTAAAGCTGTTAGGATTTAGTATTGAGGCAAATGTTACTTTTTGTATGATATTTTGAATATATTAAAGTTTTATGCGTGTATGGTAACATAATGGCTGTTTCTTACTTTAAAGAAGTATATTGAGTTTGTTTTGTGAGTAAAATGCAGGTATATACATCATTTATTGTAGATGTGTCCAATTGTTCTCTTAAAGACACAATAGAGAAAAAGAAAGCGTTAAAATCCAATATTACCAATAATGAAACAGTCACATATTTCAAGTGCAACAATGTTATGATGCAACAGTCTTACTTGTTAAAGATGATCAAATAATCAATAAGATATTTGTAGTATAAGGAAGTCCTGTCAAACTTGACAATCAAATAAAACTTGTAGTAGAATCAGGCGAATTTGGTGCTGTTGCTCACTAGAAAGGCTATTTGTCCCACAGCCCAAAGACACAGATCGCAAAGTAGGGAAAATCTAGAGCGCAAAATCAAAAGAGGCCAAAATAGTGTAAAATCACAAACACAAAGTTTAATATAAAATACTTGATCTACTCACAGACATAAATGTTAAATAGGCACGTCAGAAGTACAATTCCTATCTCCCTTGAGACTGCAACTGTGTTCTAGGTGTTCAGAGTCCTCAGACTATTTTGCGGTATTACTCTCGCCGGCGTGTGATGTGTGACGTCACCACTCCGAAAAAGAGCGCCACAGGATCTCCACCTCCACAATACAGCTCTCACAGGGACTTCACACTCAGAGCCTCAACGCATTTCATGGCTGAAACTGACCGCTTTCTCAAGGAGCCCTTAAAGGGATATGAAACCGAATTGTTTTTGTTTCATGATTTAGATAGCGCATGCAATTTTAAGCAAATTTGTAATTTACTCCTATTATCAATTTTTGTTCGTTCTATTGGTATTTTTATTTGGAAAGCAGGAATCAAAGCTTAGGAGCCACCCCATTTTTTGGTTCAGCACCTGTGTAGTGCTTGCTGATTGGTGGCTAAATGTAGTTGGTTTGCTGAACTAAAAATGGGCTCCTAAGCTGACATTCTTGCTTTTTCAAATAAAGATACCAAGTAAATGAAGTAAAATTGATAATAGGAGTAAATTAGAAAGTTGCTTAAACTTGCATGCTCTATCTGAAGCATTAATGAAAAATATTTGGGCTTCATATCCCTTTGAAGTATTCTCAGCATATAAAACCCATGTACCTTTTCGAGAGGACAGTTGAGAATCTTCGCATATAAGATGCAAGTACATTTTAAAGAGAAAGGATGAGAATATTATGTATTAAAGGGACATAATTCCCAAATGTTGAAGCAAAGTATGACATCAGCACTGATGAAGCTGATTGGCTGTTGTGTTCTTTTATTAACATGCAGCTGACTGTAGCTGAAGCATAACTGTACACAGAGCACTTACTCTGGTGAGCTGAAGACATGCTGAGGCAAAACAACTTTCTTTTATTACATAGAGGTGCTCAGGTGATATTTCCCTGTCATTCAGTTATGCTGCATTACATTCAAATGATTTATCATATGGGTTTTATGTCCCTTTAATATGTGAAACGACCTGCATTTCTTTATCAAATAAATTTGGAGTGATTAAAGGGACATGAACCCCATTTTTTTTATTTCATTATTCAGACAGAAAAAACAATTTTAAAAAGTTTCCAATTTACTTTTACTACCAAATTTGCTTTGTTCTCATGTTATTCTTTGTTGAAGAGATATCTAGATAGGTAGTTTGCACATGTCTTGAGCACTACATGACAGGAAATAGTGCTGCCATCTAGTGCTCTTGCTAATATATAACATAGTTGCAAAACTGCTGCCATATAGTGCTGCAGACTAGGGATGGGAGAACGTTTCTAAAAATTCTAAATTTAAAACGAATTTTGATACATTCGTTCGAATTCAATTTTGAATATTTATATAACATTCAAACATTCTATTTTCAAATTTTCGTTTTTTTTAAAAAATTTTAATAATAGAATGTTTAGCTATGCATTCATTTAATTTCGAAATGTAATATTCGAATTCAAATGTGACATTCAAATTTGAAATAGTATTTCTAGTCTACAAAATTTGAATTCTACATTTGAATTCAAAATAGTATTTCTAGTCTAATACTGTGTTTTTTAAATGTAATATTCGAATTCGAATGTCACATTCAAATTCGAATATTACATTTAAAAAACACAGTACAGGTGGCCCTCGTTTTACAACGGTTCAATTTACACCGTTTCAGAATAACAACCTTTTTTTCCAGTGACTGCTATTGAAAAGCATTGAGAAGCAGTGCATTTATTAAAATAGCCAGTAGGTGGAGCTGTCCGCTTGTGTTTCAGCAAACCCAAGCAAGCTGAAATTAATCAGTTTAACCAGACCTGAGCTATCGAGCAGATTTCAAAAGAACAAGATCTTCCTGTCTATAAATCAGTCCAGATTGGAATGCATAGATAGAACTGATTGCAGAAAAATGCAAGTGAAATCTGTGTTGTGTGATTATTTTATTAGGTTTATAATGCTGTTTAGCAAATGTTTTTGTACATTTAACTTAGTTTAATTATATTTTTTCTGTATTGTGTGATTATTTTATTAGGTTTATAATGCTGTTTAGCATTTAAAATCTTCATTTCAAAGCTTTAAAAATAATGTATTAGGTTTTACTTATAACAATTTTGAGAGGGGCCTGGAACCTATCTCCCTCACTTCCCATTGACTTACATTATAAACTGGGTTTCAATTTACAACAGTTTCGATTTACAACCATTCCTTCTGGAACCTAACCCCGGTGTAAACTGAGGGCTACCTGTATTAGACTAGAAATAGTATTTCTAGTTTACATCTGTGTTTAATAAATGTAATATTCGAATTTGAATGCTACATTCGAATTCGAATGTAACGTTCAAATTCGAAATAGTATTTCTAGTCTACAATTGTGTTTTATAAATGTAATATTCGAATTCAAAGTGACATTCGAATGTGACATTCCAATTCGAATGTCACATTCCAATTCGAATGTCACATTCAAATGTCAGATTCGAATTCGAATGTGACATTTGAAAACTGTAAATAACATTTGAAAATAGATTTTTTAAGAATATTCGATCTTATCAACATTCTATTATATAAATCGAATTTCTACAAAAACATTCGTTCTAACATTCAAATTCGAATATAAACATATATTCGTCCATCCCTACTGCAGAAACATGCACACTCCTGAGTTTACTTTCAAGCTTTTCAACAAAGGATAGCAAAAAATAAAGACAAATTTGATAATAGAAGTAAATTGGAAATTTGTTAAAAAATGTATGTTTTATCTGAATCATAAAAGAAAAATCTTGGGTTTTATACCCCTTTCAAAGCTTTGCCATGAATGTACAATCAGGGCAAAATTAAAATTGGAAACTTGACTTCAGTGGGTAGCCAAAATATGGAGATGATTAATTAAAAACAGTGTTGCGTGCGTTGTTTCATTGTAAAAAAAAACAAAAAACTGTATTAAATGAACCGCATAGGTAGAAAAATAAAGGAACTTTTCAGATGTTTCTCTGATAATTTTTGAATAATTAAAATGTTATACAGGTACAAATCCCTAAATTTAGAATGCCAAAATCCAAACTTTTTCTGAATACCAAACATTTTTTTAAGCAGCTTTATTTATTAACAACCAAAAATACAAAAATTGGAAGACACAGCTTCCCTTTAAATGTCAAAGCCATTTTCTTTTCTTCCCCTTTTCCCCAAATCCATACATCAACATATTTGTTTATCACACATACAATTTTCTGAAATACACAAATTACATTTTCTATTATCAAATATTATTAATAATTGTTTCAAATAACAAAAAAGTTGCCTTTACCGGTATTAGAGGGACACTCAATCAAAATTAAACTTTCATTATTCAGATAGAGCATTCAATTTTAAACAACTTTCTAATTTACTTCCATTAACAAAATGTACACAGTCTTTTTATATTTAAACTTTTTGAGTCACCAGCTCCTACTGAGCATGTGCAAGAATAAGTGTGTATGCATTTGTGAATGGCTGATGGCTGTCACATGGTACGTGTATGCATTTGTGATTGGCTGATGGCTGTCACATGATACAGGGGGAGTGGAAAAAGACATAACTTTTAAAATTGTCAGAAAAAAAATCTACTACTCATTTGAAGTTCAGACTAAGTGCTAGTGCATTGTCTTGTTATCTTGCATTTGTTGATTATGCAAATCTACAGTGTTGACTGGTCCTTTAAATACAATAGAGAAAAGAAAAAATATCTTCCCCTAATATTTTGCCTGTACCTATTTCTTTATTGAGAATACAAAAAAAAAAAAAAGGTGTAACCTTCAAGAATATATAGAGGCCTATTTACTATGGTACGAGCGGACATGATCCGATATGGCGGATCATGTCAGCTGCACATCGATAAATGCCGACAGCATACGCTGTCAGCATTTATCATTGCACCAGCAGTTCTTGTAAACTGCTGGTGCAATGCCGCCCCCTGCAGATTCGCTACCAATCGGCCGCAAGCAGGGTGTGTCAATCAACCCGATCTTATTCGATCAGGTTGATTTTTGTCCGCCGCCGAGAGCAGGCGGACAAGTTATGGAGCAGCGATCTTTATACCGCTGCTTTATAACTTCTGTTTCCGGCGAGTCTTCAGGCGAGCCATACGGAGTTTGATAAATAAGCCCTATAATCTATTTAATTAAGTACAACATAGTACATACATCATTGGTCAAGCCCGGGTACAGCCATTCCCCTCTTAAATTTGCTTCCAGTATGAAGATCAAGTTTTTAAAGGGATTAATAATTATTTTTTTAGTATATTAATATTTAATGACTTGATATAGTCTTTCTATTTTGCGAAAAACTGTTTAATATTAATTTCCTTTGTATCTGTACTTTAGCTTGTTCAAAAAAAAAGCTGATAGGAAATACTTTTCTTAAATTCAGAGAATTAATTAGGTTCTCTCTTAAATTTCCAATATTTCAAAATGAATTTTCTACCAAGAAGAATGACTGTATTTAATAGATGGACATTACTACCACTTCCATTAAAAGTCATTAGAAAGAAAATATTGTGTTTTGAGAGGTATATATAACATTTCAAAGTTTTGATTGCCCAAAATGATATTTTTCTCCAAAACCTCTGAATTATAGGACAGTGACAAAAATAATGTAACATATCTGCACATCTGAATTTACATTTCACACATGATAGTTTATCATCCTCTCTTAACCATTGTGAAAATAATTTTGGTGTAATAAAGGTTTGATATAATATCTTGATTTGTTGTCATTTATAAGATTCCCCATTCATGGCTTTAGCTACCCTTGTATTGGAACTCATCATTAGGTCAAACTCGTCTTGATTTGAGACATCTTCACCCCATTTTACCTTAAGGTATCTCAAGTTACTATATTTTTGTGATTTTAGTATGGAGATATATATGGTAGTGATAGAAAAGTTCCCTTGTTGAAATTAAAGCAATATATGGCTTATGATTAGATTATCCCAGTCTATGTTGCTATATTTTAATTATTGTTCAGCATAATGTCAAAGCTGAAGGTATGAGAAAAATTGTTGATTTGGAATCCCAAACTCCTTACATTCATTAAATGTTTTTACTCTTCTATTTTCAATATCCAGTAACTGAACTATATATCTCACTCCCAATTGAATCTATTTCCATAATCTTGGTGAATCATATCCTTAAGGAAAGTCTGGATTCCCTCTAATAGTTAAAACATGTCTTTTTTCAATAAGAGCAGAGGAAGAGCCTGAAATGTATATACAATTTTTGGGAGGGTAATAATTTTAATTAGGTGGATTCTCCCCGATAAAGATAAGGGTAAGTTCATCCATCTACCAATGTCATTTTTTAGAGAGGTGATCAATGGTAAAATATTTAATCTATACCATTCTTTAGAATCCTGAGAGAATTTTAAACCTAAATATGAAATTAACTCTTTTGAATCTTTAAATGGAGATGGAGGCGAGTTCTCATGTTTGATCAACCACAAGATTTCCATTTTGGACTTATTAATACTTAAACCTGAAAAGGATTGGATATCATCTAGTACTTTGATAACTATTGGCAAATTATTTTGAAGATATTGGATACAAATCAATAGATCATGAGCATATATAGCCAGCTAAATTTTCTGATTCCCTATACTAATTCCGTAAATCTTTTTTCTGAGAAAAATGGCCAGAGGTTCAATTGATAAATTAAAAAGAAGAGGAGAGATAGGACACCCTTGGCATGTTCCCCGTTGTAGGACAATATTGTCTGATAGGGACATGTTAATACAGAGAGCAGATATGGAAGAGGTGTATTAAAGGTGGATAATGTTTAGAAAGTTGTCTGAAATTCCAAACTTATTAATCGTAGTAAACATATAGTCCCATATTAGGGAGTCAAACGCTCTCTGTGTGTCCAAAGTTATAATGGCAGCATCTATTTCCAGAAACAAATTCTCTTTTCTGGATATTTCGCAATAATTTAAAGCTATTTCCAATTTCCTAATATTAGTTATCACTGTTCTTCCTTTAATGAACCCAGTTTGATCTGGATTAATCAGGGTATCAATAATAGACTGAAGTCTCATTGCCAAAATGTGAGTCAAAATTTTGTAATCCACGTTTAAAATGGATATGGGCATATATGAGTCCATTAAATTAAAGTCTTTCTTTGTTTTAGGATCAATACTGTTCTGGATTCATTAAAGTATTTGGATCAACACTTATTTTCTATAAAAAAAGTATTGTACATGATATTCAATAAAGGAGTAATTTTGTCCTCCAACATTTTATACTTCTCTCCCGGTATGCCATTTGGGCCTGAGTTTTTATTAAGAGCCAACTTTAATTTCTTTGCCAGAAATTGAGGAATTAAGCGATTCAAGCAGAAATTTGAAGGAGTTCAATATTACTCCAAAATAAATCTCTCTTTTCCTGATCTATTTCTTTATAATCATATAGCTCGCTAAAGTACCTCTCGAATTCTCGCAGAATATCTTTTGGCTGATTTATCAGCCTATCTTTAGTTTTAATAGAAGTAATCAAGAAATTGATTTTGGGACATAAACCTACTATTTCAATTTACCTCACTAACGGCTAGATTTAGAGTTTGGCGGTAGCCGTCAAAACCAGCGTTAGAGGCTCCTAACGCTGGTTTTGGGCTACCGCTGGTATTTAGAGTCAGTCAGGAAAGGGTCTAACGCTTACTTTGCAGCCGCGACTTTTCCATACCGCAGATCCCCCTACGCCATTTGCGTATCCTATCTTTTCAATGGGATCTTCCTAACGCCGGTATTTAGAGTTGTGGCTGAAGTGAGCGTTAGAAATCTAACGACAAAACTCCAGCCGCAGAAAAAAGTCAGTAGTTAAGAGCTTTCTGGGCTAACGCTGGTTTATAAAGCTCTTAACTACTGTGCTCTAAAGTACACTAACACCCATAAACTACCTATGTACCCCTAAACCGAGGTCCCCCCACATCGCCGCCACTCTATTAAAATTTTTTAACCCCCAACCCCTAATCTGCCGCTCCGTACACCGCCGCCACCTACGTTATCCCTTAATACCCTAATCTGCCGCCCCGCTATCGCTGACACCTGCATATTTTTTTTAACCCCTAATCTGCCGCTCCGTACACCGCCGCAACCTACATTATACCTATGTACCCCTAATCTGCCGCCCCCAACTTCACCTCCACCTACCTACAATAATTAACCCCTAATCTGCCGACCGGACCACACCGCTACTATAATAAATGTATTAACCCCTAAAGCTAAGTCTAACCCTAACACTAACACCCCCCTAACTTAAATATAATTTAAATCTAACGAAATAAATTAACTCTTATTAAATAAATTATTCCTATTTAAAGCTAAATACTTACCTGTAAAATAAACCCTAATATAGCTACAATATAAAATATAATTATATTGTAGCTATTTTAGGATTAATATTTATTTTACAGGCAACTTTGTATTTATTTTAACCAGGTACAATAGCTATTAAATAGTTATTTACTATTTAATAGCTACCTAGTTAAAATAATTACAAAATTACCTGTAAAATAAATCCTAACCTAAGTTACAATTAAACCTAACACTACACTATCAATAAATTAATTAAATACAATACCTACAATTATCTACAATTAAACCTAACACTACACTATCAATAAATTAATTAAATACAATACCTACAAATAAATACAATTAAATAAAATAACTAAAGTACAAAAAATAAAAAATAACTAAGTTACAAAAAATAAAAAAATATTTACAAACATTAGAAAAATATTACAACAATTTTAAACTAATTACACCTACTCTAAGCCCCCTAATAAAATAACAAAGCCCCCCAAAATAAAAAAATGCCCTACCCTATTCTAAATTAAAAAAGTTCAAAGCTCTTTTACCTTACCAGCCCTGAAAAGGGCCATTTGCGGGGCATGCCCCAAAGAATTCAGCTCTTTTGCCTGTAAAAAAAACACATACAATACCCCCCCCAACATTACAACCCACCACCCACATACCCCTAATCTAACCCAAACCCCCCTTAAATAAACCTAACACTAAGCCCCTGAAGATCTCCCTACCTTGTATTCACCACACCGGGTTCACCGATCGGTCCAGAAGAGCCTCCGATGTCTTCATCCATCCTCTTCTTCCGACAACTAGACGATGAATGAAGGTTCCTTTAAGGGACGTCATCCAAGATGGCGTCCCTCGAATTCCGATTGGCTGATAGGATTCTATCAGCCAATCGGAATTAAGGTAGGAAAATTCTGATTGGCTGATGGAATCAGCCAATCAGATTCAAGTTCAATCCGATTGGCTGATCCAATCAGCCAATCAGATTGAGCTCGCATTCTATTGGCTGTTCCGATCAGCCAATAGAATGCGAGCTCAATCTGATTAGCTGATCGGATCAGCCAATCGGATTGAACTTGATTCTGATTGGCTGATTCCATCAGCCAATCAGAATTTTCCTACCTTAATTCCGATTGGCTGATAGAATCCTATCAGCCAATCGGAATTCGAGGGATGCCATCTTGGATGACGTCCCTTAAAGGAACCTTCATTCGTCGTCTAGTCGTCGGAAGAAGAGGATGGATCCGCGGTGGAGGTCTTCAAGATGGAGCCGGTCGTCATCGGATGGAAGAACATAGAAGATGCCTCCTGGATGAAGATGTTTGCCGGTCCGGATGTCCTCTTCTGCCCGCTTGGATCAAGACTTCAGCCGGAGGATGGATGTCTTCAGCCCCCCCGCTTGGGCTTGGATCAAGACATCGGAGCCTGGACGGATCGCTGATACCCGGCGAGGTGAAGATAAGGTAGGAAGATCTTCAGGGGCTTAGTGTTAGGTTTATTTAAGGGGGGTTTGGGTTAGATTAGGGGTATGTGGGTGGTGGGTTGTAATGTTGGGGGGGGTATTGTATGTTTTTTTTCCAGGCAAAAGAGCTGAATTCTTTGGGGCATGCCCCGCAAATGGCCCTTTTCAGGGCTGGTAAGGTAAAAGAGCTTTGAACTTTTTTAATTTAGAATAGGGTAGGGCATTTTTTTATTTTGGGGGGCTTTGTTCTTTTATTAGGGGGCTTAGAGTAGGTGTAATTAGTTTAAAATTGTTGTAATATTTTTCTAATGTTTGTAAATATTTTTTTATTTTTTGTAACTTAGTTATTTTTTATTTTTTGTACTTTAGTTAGTTTATTTAATTCTATTTATTTGTAGGTATTGCATTTAATTAATTTATTGATAGTGTAGTGTTAGGTTTAATTGTAGATAATTGTAGGTATTGTATTTAATTAATTTATTGATAGTGTAGTGTTAGGTTTAATTGTAACTTAGGTTAGGATTTATTTTACAGGTCATTTTGTAATTATTTTAACTAGGTAGCTATTAAATAGTTATTAACTATTTAATAGCTATTGTACCTGGTTAAAATAATTACAAAGTTGCCTGTAAAATAAATATTAATCCTAAAATAGCTACAATATAATTATAATTTATATTGTAGCTATATTAGGATTTATTTTACAGGTAAGTATTTAGCTTTAAATAGGAATAATTTATTTAATAAGAGTTAATTTATTTCGTTAGATTTAAATTATATTTAACTTAGGGGGGTGTTAGTGTTAGGGTTAGACTTAGCTTTAGGGGTTAATACATTTATTAGAGTAGCGGTGCGGTCCGGTCGGCAGATTAGGGGTTAATTATTGTAGGTAGGTGGAGGCGACGTTGGGGGCGGCAGATTAGGGGTTAATAAATATAATATAGGGGTCGGCGGTGTTAGGGGCAGCAGATTAGGGGTACATAGGGATAACATAGGTTGCGGCGGTGTACGGAGCGGCAGATTAGGGGTCAGCGATAGCGGGGGCAGCAGATTAGGGTTTAATAAATATAATATAGGGGTCGGTGGTGTTAGGGGCAGCAGATTAGGGGTTCATAGGGATAACATAGGTTGCGGCGGTGTACGGAGCGGCAGATTAGGGGTTAATTATAATATGCAGGGGTCAGCGATAGCGGGAGCGGCAGATTAGGGGTTAATAAGTGTAAGGTTAGGGGTGTTTAGACTCGGGGTACATGTTAGGGTGTTAGGTGTAGACTTAGGTAGTGTTTCCCCATAGGAAACGATGGGGCTGCGTTAAGAGCTGAACGCTGCTTTTTTGCAGGTGTTAGGTTTTTTTTCAGCTCAAACAGCCCCATTGTTTCCTATGGGGGAATCGTGCACGAGCACGTTTTTGAAGCTGGCCGCGTCCGTAAGCACCGCTGGTATCGAGAGTTGCAGTGGCGTTAAATATGCTCTACGCTCCCTTTTTTGGAGCCTAACGCAGCCCTTCTGTGAACTCTAAATACCAGCGGTATTTAAAAGGTGCGGGGGAAAAAATGCATGCGTAGCTAATGCACCCCTTTGGCCGCAGAACTCTAAATCTAGCCGATTGGGTTTCTTTTTGAATATGAAAAGCATCCCTTTGCATTTCTGCTTCCATATATGCTCTCCAGTTTACACTACTATTATTCTGTAGATAACGCTGATATTCATTTTATTATTCTTTTTATATTACTCTTCTTTTTTTTAACTAAGAAAGCAAAGATTCCCCCCCTTATTACGACTTTGAATGCTTGCCAAACCCTTTCCACATTATCTACCAAATTCTTGTTTTTACTATAACATTCGTCCCATTTATTACCCAAGAAATTCCGAAATTTCAAATTATTACAAAGATAGTTTGAAAAGTGAAACTTATTTATTAACTGGTTTATTGGATTGATTGCCAGAGACAATAGTATAGGGACATGATCAGAAATGGTAATTGGCATAATTGAGGCCTTTTGCATTGCAGAAAATAATTTTTTACTAACTAAAAACATGTCTATATGTGATAAAGATTCATGTGTTTTAGACATACATGTAAATTCTTTGATATCTGGAAAACAATTTCAGACATCCCAACTCTCCCTGAAGTTCAGGGAGTCTCCCTGATTGTAATAGCGGCTCCCTGATGCCAGCAAATGGAATGCAATCTCCCTGAAATTCCAAGTACCATGATCCAATATGTCCCAAATCTGGAAAAGTGTTTCTTTAAGGAATGCCTTTAGTTGCTGGGACGTTATAGAACCCTCAAAGCATCCGTAATCAAAAAGCCCCCACTGATTTTAATAAAATAAAACACAAATAGTACCTTATTTACTGCACCTAATTAAACTTTGTATTCTAAAATATTTAAGCATTCAACAAGCGTACGATCACTGGAAAAAAAGGTTTGTTGTATGTGGTTGTGCAATAAAGCTACTTTTTTAAATGTAGTGGGAATCTACTTTAATGATAAGTCTCTATCTTATTTAGGGTTTCAAGGTGTCCAATATATAACTGGGGGGGGGGGATAGCGGCGCAGTAGCGGGTGAAGCCACCTCCCTGAAATGAGTTTTTGCAGGTTGGGATGTCTGCAATTTTTCCAGATATCTAATAACTCAAGGTTATGACAAACTTCGCTTCCTATTCAGTTGGACTGAGGGAAACATATTAAAGTCACCTCCAATAATTATATTCTGGTCAAAATTCATAAGATTTGTTTGTATAAGTTTCCATAAGCCACCTTTCTTATTATTAGGGCCATATACATTACATAGTACCACTCTTTTTCTGCCCATGTCAACTTCTAAAATAATAGATCTGCCCTGGTCATCTACTTCCTTCCTAACGATTTGATACTGAAGATTTTTCCTAGAAAGCATGGCAACACCTCTCTTTTTATGAGATCCGGGAGGGAATACCACCTCTCCCACCCATCTCCATTTTAAATTTTTGACTTTCTAATTCACCTAGGTGAGTTTATTTAAATACTGTAAAATAGCTTTCCTTTAAATTGGGGAGGTAGACCCCCCTACATTCCAAAGTTACATATTACAGCACATAAAAATATTTCTACAGATATGCATTTTAATGTAACCCAGGTTGACTAATGAAGGAGAGAGAATTTTTTGTTTTTATAAGGGAGGGGGGCAAATAGCATTCTAGTTTTAATTCTAATATTGAACATCCCTCACTTATTTTACCACATATTAAATTTTTATTCATTTCTGCTTAACTCGTCCTTATTAAATAATGCCTGAGTCTTTCAGCTTTCTTATTTTCATCTTTTAAAAATCTTTCTGCCCCTTGAGGAGTGTCAAAAATCTTAAATCCAAACGTTTTAATTAATATTAAAAAAATAAAATGAAAATAAAATTACTATATTTCCCTTCCTGTAAGTCACGACCTTCTCTGGGGCCTGTCTATCAAGCTCCGAATGGAGCTTGATGCCCTGTGTTTCTGGCGAGCCTGCTGGCTTGCCAGAAACAGCAGTTATGTAGCAGCGGTCAAAAGACTGCTGCTCCATAACCCTGTACACCTGCTCTGATGAGGCGGACAGGAATCGACGGAATTCAACCCGATCAAGTACGATTGGGTTGATTGACACCCCCCTGCTGGCTGCCGATTGGCAGCGAGTCTGCCGGGGGCGGCGTTGCACAAGCAGCTCTTGTGAGCTGCTGGTGCAATGCTTAATACGGAGAGTGTATTGCTCTCTGCATTCAGCGAGGTCTTGCGGACCTGATCCGCACTGTCAGATCAGGTCCGCAAGACCTATGATAAATAGGCCTCTCTGTCTATGTCATTTTTTTGCTTACTGTGTTCTAAAATGCATATAATAATGTTTATTTATTTAGACAACTATTACCTTTCTGATTACAGTACTTTACTATCTTTCTGATGGTACTATGTTAGGGTGATCATATTGCCGCTTTAAAAAGGGACACCTGTGAAAAATACATATGTCAGGGCTGTTTAAAGAAATGTTTTGAATAATGTTTCATTATAAAAACCTTCACATATGTATCATTCATATGTGTCCCTTTTTAAAGCGGCAATATGGTCACCCTATACTATGTACACAAAAGTATTGAAATTAAATAAAACTACCTTTAGTTACATGTATTATGACATGTAAATATTGTCTAAATGACATAAAATATTGTTGTTTACACTTGGTCCCCTCTCCACAATGTCCCATTTAAAAGACGCAAATATTCCAAAAACCAAACTATTCCGAAACCAAAACATTTTCCGGGCTCAAGCTGTTTGGATAAAGAGTTTTATACCTGTATTATAGAGTTTCCCAAACATATTCTTCCATAAAGCTCTTAAAAATACACCACAGAAGACCAGCAACCAAGCAAATACATGATCTTCATAAGATTTCTAATATAAACACTTCACAGGAAAAACAGTGCATCTTCATGCTCCCAGCAAATCACCTTCTACATAAATATATCTTTAAAGGCTACTTCCTAATCATGTAACCTGGCATGGAAATTCTGTTTTAGTAGCTACACTTTGTGCATAAACCAGTTAGTTACATAGGGGCCCATTTATCAAGCTCCGAAAGGAGCTTGAGGCCCTGTGTTTCTGGCGAGTCTGAAGACTCGCCAGAAACAGTAGTTATGACGCAGCGGTCTAAAGACCGCTGCTCCGTAACCCTGTCCGCCTGCTCTGATGAGGCGGACAGGAATCGCCGGAAATCAACCCGATCGAGTACGATCGGGTTGATTGACACCTCCCTGCTGGCGGCAGATTGGCCGCGAGTCAGCAGGGGGCGGCGTTGCACCAGCAGCTCTTGTGAGCTGCTGGTGCAATGTTAAATGCGGAGAGCTTAATGCTCTCCGCATTCAGCGAGGTCTTGCGGACCTGATCCGCACTGTCAGATCCGGTCCGCAAGACCTTTAATAAATAGGCCCCATAGAGTCACTGAGGCAAGAATATCCTCTCTCTTTACTCTTTCTCCCTACACTGTACCTAACTTTAGCTGTTTATAACTATTCTCCTCCAACGTGTCCTTCTGTCCCTCCATTATGTTTATGTTTCTGACTACAACTTTATTTTGTTTACTTTTTTACTCCCTCTTCCTGTTTTTTCACTGTTTTCTTCTATGCTCCTCTATCTGCTTAGTGTTTTCTCTTGCCATATATTACTCTTGTTTTCATTTTTATTACTTTCTTGTGTGACCTTTCATCTTTCTATTAAAGGGATATGAAACTTAAACTTTTCATTAGTGATTCAGACAGAACATACAATTAAAAAAAGTTTCCAATTTATTTTATCAAATTTGCTTTGTTCCCATGATATTCTTTGTTGAAGAGATACCTAGTTAGGTGTCTGGAGCACTAAATGGCAGGAAATAGTGCTTCCATCTAGTGTTATTGTAAATGGATTACATTCTTGCAAAACTAGTGTATTTACTGCAAACACTGTTGGCATGTTTACCACAAGGACATAATAGCATTCCTCTTGCAAATGTTTTCTTTAGATAAAGCTCTGACCTTGAACTTCCATGAGCTAGCATTAGGCTGTAGTTTTAGCGGAACCTGCTAAAATGTTTTTCCTGGATTTAAGCTTGTTGTAGCTTTATTTTTATTCACTGCCATACTTTAAAACAAAGAGTAATAATGTCAGTTTTAAGAACAATACATTCATTAAAATGCTTATTGTTATTAACACTCATGTGAACATGTTTAGCACTTGAACAATAAAAATATCAAGTCTTGATAAAGACAAGGTTTAGTTGAAACGTGTTGACATATTGGGCACATATACCTGGTGAGCATTACCCATTTTAGGCCAGATTACGAGTGGAGAGCTATTGTTAGCGTGAAGAGCATAAACGTGATCGCTAGATTGCAATGTTTTTTCTTTAAGCTCAAATCCATATTAAAAGCGGTGCGCCATTTAAATTACCGGAAATTTGTTTACATGAACTCTGTAATTTACGCTCCCCGTATTTTCTATGGGCGGCATTCAGCAGCAATGTCTGCTGGTATTACAAGTTGAAAGTAAATGTGATCGCTAGAAGGTGAATGCATTTAACGCTCAAACATTTTACACAACCTGACAGAACATGTAAAGAGTTTGACAGAGCTTGATGCCCTGTGTTTCTGGCGAGCCTGCTGGCTCGCCAGAAACAGCAGTTATGTAGCAGCGGTCTAAAGACTGCTGCTCCATAACCCTGTCCGCCTGCTGTGATGAGGCGGACAGGAATCGACGGAATTCAACCCGATCAAGTACGATTGGGTTGATTGACACCCCCCTGCTGGCGGCCGATTGGCAGCGAGTCTGCAGAGGGGGCGGCGTTGCACAAGCAGCTCTTGTGAGCTGCTGGTGCAATGCTGAATACGGAGAGCGTATTGCTCTCCGCATTCAGTGAGGTCTTGCGGACCTGATCCGCACTCTCGGATCAGGTCCGCAAGACCTATGATAAATAGGCCTCTCTGTCTATGTCATTTTTTTGCTTACTGTTTTCTAAAATGCATATAATAATGTTTATTTATTTAGACAACTATTACCTTTCTGATTACAGTACTTTACTATCTTTCTGATGGTACTATGTTAGGGTGATCATATAGCCGCTTTAAAAAGGGACACATGTGAAAATACATATGTCAGGGCTGTTTAAAGAAATGTTTTGAATAATGTTTCATTATAAAAACCTTCACATATGTATTATTCATATGTGTCCCTTTTTAAAGCGGCAATATGGTCACCCTATACTATGTACACAAAAGTATTGAAATTATATAAAACTACCTTTAGTTACATGTATTATGACATGTAAATATTGTCTAAATGACATAAAATATTGTTGTTTACACTTGGTCCCCTCTCCAAAATGTCCCATTTAAAAGACGCAAATATTCCAAAAACCAAACTATTCTGAAACCAAAACATTTTCCGGGCTCAAGCTGTTTGGATAAAGAGTTTTATACCTGTATTATAGAGTTCCCCAAACATATTCTTCCATAAAGCTCTTAAAAATACACCACAGAAGACCAGCAACCAAGCAAATACATGATCTTCATAAGATTTCTAATATAAACACTTCACAGGAAAGACAGTGCATCTTCACGCTCCCAGCAAATCACCTTCTACATAAATATATCTTTAAAGGCTACTTCCTAATCATGTAACCTGGCTTGGAAATTCTGTTTTAGTAGCTACACTTTGTGCATAAACCAGTTAGTTACATAGGGGCCCATTTATCAAGCTCCGAAAGGAGCTTGAGGCCCTGTGTTTCTGGCGAGTCTGAAGACTCGCCAGAAACAGTAGTTATGACGCAGCGGTCTAAAGACCGCTGCTCCGTAACCCTGTCCGCCTGCTCTGATGAGGCGGACAGGAATCGCCGGAAATCAACCCGATCGAGTACGATCGGGTTGATTGACACCTCCCTGCTGGCGGCAGATTGGCCGCGAGTCAGCAGGGGGCGGCGTTGCACCAGCAGCTCTTGTGAGCTGCTGGTGCAATGTTAAATGCGGAGAGCTTAATGCTCTCCGCATTCAGCGAGGTCTTGCGGACCTGATCCGCACTGTCAGATCCGGTCCGCAAGACCTTTAATAAATAGGCCCCATAGAGTCACTGAGGCAAGAATATCCTCTCTCTTTACTCTTTCTCCCTACACTGTACCTAACTTTAGCTGTTTATAACTATTCTCCTCCAACGTGTCCTTCTGTCCCTCCATTATGTTTATGTTTCTGACTACAACTTTATTTTGTTTACTTTTTTACTCCCTCTTCCTGTTTTTTCACTGTTTTCTTCTATGCTCCTCTATCTGCTTAGTGTTTTCTCTTGCCATATATTACTCTTGTTTTCATTTTTATTACTTTCTTGTGTGACCTTTCATCTTTCTATTAAAGGGATATGAAACTTAAACTTTTCATTAGTGATTCAGACAGAACATACAATTAAAAAAAGTTTCCAATTTATTTTATCAAATTTGCTTTGTTCCCATGATATTCTTTGTTGAAGAGATACCTAGTTAGGTGTCTGGAGCACTAAATGGCAGGAAATAGTGCTTCCATCTAGTGCTATTGTAAATGGATTACATTCTTGCAAAACTAGTGTATTTACTGCAAACACTGTTGGCATGTTTACCACAAGGACATAATAGCATTCCTCTTGCAAATGTTTTCTTTAGATAAAGCTCTGACCTTGAACTTCCATGAGCTAGCATTAGGCTGTAGTTTTAGCGGAACCTGCTAAAATGTTTTTCCTGGATTTAAGCTTGTTGTAGCTTTATTTTTATTCACTGCCATACTTTAAAACAAAGAGTAATAATGTCAGTGTTAAGAACAATACATTCATTAAAATGCTTATTGTTATTAACACTCATGTGAACATGTTTAGCACTTGAACAATAAAAATATCAAGTCTTGATAAAGACAAGGTTTAGTTGAAACGTGTTGACATATTGGGCACATATACCTGGTGAGCATTACCCATTTTAGGCCAGATTACGAGTGGAGAGCTATTGTTAGCGTGAAGAGCATAAACGTGATCGCTAGATTGCAATGTTTTTTCTTTAAGCTCAAATCCATATTAAAAGCGGTGCGCCATTTAAATTACCGGAAATTTGTTTACATGAACTCTCTGTAATTTACGCTCCCCGTATTTTCTATGGGTGGCATTCAGCAGCAATGTCTGCTGGTATTACAAGTTGAAAGTAAATGTGATCGCTAGAAGGTGAATGCATTTAACGCTCAAACATTTTACACAACCTGACAGAACATGTAAAGAGTTTGACCGGAGGAAACAGTTGCACTAAACTACTCTATTAACCACTAAACAGTCACATGCCCATATCGCAAACTACCCCACTACACTATTAACCCCTTAATCACCACAACCCCAATCACAAACTACCCCACTACACTTTTAACCCCCAAAAATGTTACAATCTCCATCGCAAACTACCTCTCTACACTATTAACCTCTAAACTGCCACAACCCCATCGCAAAATACCTACTAAATTTAAACCCCCTAACCTAACACCCCCTAAATTACCCCCCCAAAAAATCTAACCTTACCTGAACCCCCCCCCCCCACAAGATTACAGGAAAAAACAAAAAACTAACATTACAGAAAAAACAAACTACCAAAAAAAAAACCCAGTTATGCCTATTCTAAAGCTAAAGCCCCACTTAAAAAAAACACCCCAAAATAAAAATCCTATAATAACACTAAACTATAGCAATAGTCCTTAAAAGGGCTTTTTGTAGGGCATTGCCCTAAAGTGATTTAGTTCTGTTTCAGTAAAATAAATGCTATGCCATTCTACAAGTAATCCCACAACCTCTATAAAAAAACTACTCAAAGCTTTCATTCTATTGGCTGATTTGAATTTAAAAATAAAAATCAGCCAATAGGAATGCAATGGTATCCCTTTGTAACCCCTTTACATAGGGGTACCCTTGCATTCCTATTGGCTCGCATTCAAAACTTGGTATGCAGCGGATGACTGCATGAAGAGGATTTCGTGGACAGAAGATCTGAAGGTAAGAAGATGGATGAAGATAGAAGACCACCTTGATGAAGATGGACTGCGGCCGGGATGAAGATGGACCCCCGCCATGTAGGAGCTGGATTAAACTTCTTTAGAAGTTTAGTGATAGGATTTTTTTTTGGTGTTTTTTTTTTTTTTTTAGAATAGGATATGTTTTTTTTTTTTGACAGCTAAAGAGCTAAATGCCCTTCCAAATTCCCAACCAAATGCCTTTTTTCAGGGCAATTTTAGAGAAGGTTTTTATTAGATAGCCTTTTTTTGGGGGGGGGGGGGGATTGCGCATTAGTTGTAGGATGGGGAAGTATTTATTTTACTGAAAAAGCGCTAAATCACTTTAGAGCAATGCCCTACAAAAAACCCTTCTAAGGGCTATTGCTATAGTTTATTGTTAGTATATGTTTTTTATTTTGGGGTGTTTATTTTTTATGTGGGGCTTTAGTTTTAGAATAGACATAACTGTTTATTTTTTTTCTGTAATGATAGTTGTTTTTTTATTTTCTGTAATGGAAGTTCCTCCCCCCTTTCTGTAATGTTATTTTTTTTTTTGTTGCAGTTAAGGTTTAGGTTGTTTTTTTTTTGCTAATTTAAGGGGCATTAGGTTAGGGGGGTTAGCGGGTTTTAGATGTTAGTGGGTATTTTGCAATGAGCGTTGTGGCGATTTAGGGGTCAATAGGATAGAGGGGTAGTTTGCAATGTTTTTTTTTTGCGGTTTAGGGGTTAATCTTGTAGAGGGGTATTTTGGGATGTGGGTGTGTGGAGGTTTAGGGGTTAATAGTGTTGAAGGGTATTTTGCGATGTGGGCGTGTTACAGTTTAGGGGTCATTAGTGGAGTACTTTGTGGTTGGCTATGTGGTGATTTAGGTGTTATTAGAATAGGGGGCTTATGGTGATTAGGTTAAGCACAAGAGTAATGGTGTTAGGGTTTTCTCAACGTTTCTAGCTCTATTGAAGTGTAAGGTGGGAGTACGTTAACGTTGTCGCGATATTGTAACTTCAGCTCTTTGTGCACATCAGTTTAGCGTGCGACCAATTAAAATACTTTCATATTGCTAATACACGTGCCACCCCACGTGCAGAAAAATCAGAAGTCGAGCAGAGTTTGCGTGGGATCGGGAGCAGTATTTACCACTCCACTCATAATCTAGCATTAAGGGTTTATTGTTTGTAACAATATTGCACTTTTTTGTCTTTTACAGATTTCCCAGCAGAATTGTATCATCTCTGTGCAGAGTCTATGGGGTCAATTTATTATTGGCCGAATTGGGCCAATTCATCCTGTTTCCCCGCAAGTCATTAGGCTCACCGAAAACAGGAGTTAAGAAGCAGTGGTCTATAGACCACTGCTCCTTAACTCATACGCCACCTCTAAGGCTGCATACAGCCTTATACTATCGGGCTGATTGACACCCTCTGCTCGTGGATAATACGATCTAGGATTGGACTTTAGGTTACAACTAAGGACATACTCAGTTTATTTATGTTAAAAGGGCCGGCACTATTCTGTTTCTCATTTATTTTTATGTATATTTTTTCGTACGTTTATTGTACACTCATATGCTTTTTGGTAAACGTTTAAAGCTAATTAAATGTATCCATGTAAATGTTAGTTTATATTGATTGATTTTTATCGCATCTTAGTTGATCAAAGAAATTCATAAATGGTAGTTAAGCATTTGTATGCACTCATGCACTCCCTATTTTATGTACACTTAAAAAAATATTGTTTACATTATTTAAAAAAGTAATGTAAAGTTTCTTTAAAAATAAATATATATTTTTGTTTTATCTAACACTTTTGTTCACCAGCATTGTGAGTGAAATATTTTCACTTTTACATCGTCCTTTCTAAAGATTAAAAATCCCTGTTTTCAACAAACTGGTGACTTAGTGTCTTCGTTCTCTGTGCGTTTACATAAAATAGTATTGATTTTAGATAGTTCTATCTTCAAATAAACAATATTTTTTTTACTTGTGATCACTGGAGACTTTCTTGCTGTGTGTTTCATATCTCTAACAAAGCATAATTTAATAGACATGAAAATAACACAAAAGTGACATTCTTCAGTAAGCAGAAGCTTATTTTATCTTATAGTCTCTGTGAAAAATAAATATTGCAGAAGATTGTAGCAGAGTCCTAATAGAGATCCACTTGGATTTTGCCAACTGTTATATATGTAAGTTAAAGGAACAGTCTACTAGAAAATGTTTATTGTTTAAAAGATTGATGCCTTTATTAGCCATTCCCTAATTTTGCATAACCAACACTGTTATAGTAATACACTTTGTACTTCTGTGATTACTTTGTATCTAAGCCTCTGCAGACTGCCCCCTTATCTAATTTCTTTTGACACTTGCATTTTAGCAAATTAGTGCTGACTCTTAAATATTCCACAGGAGTGAGCACAATGGTATCTATATGGCACACATGAACTAGCACTGTTTAGCTGTGAAACGTTGTAAGAGGCGGCCTTCAGCGGCTCAGAAATTAGCATATGAGCCTACTTAAGTTTAGCTTTCAACTAAGAATACCAAGGGAAAAAAAGCAAGTTTGATGATTAAAGTGAATTGGAAAGTTGTTAAAAATTGCATGCCCTATCTGATTCATTAAAGATTAATTTTGACTAGACTGTCCCTCCCTTTAAGCTTGTGTTTTCTCTTTCTCTAGAACCCTTTCCAATTCATTAGAATTTCTGTACAAATTACCATGCATGTTTCTTTCTAAATTGTAAGCCACTTTCTCGCAAAGCTCACAATGCCTCACTTATTAAAAGCAAGGGTGTCATAGCCACTTAAAGTATTTCTGCCACCTGCACGGGTACAGATCTAACACAGTACTACTGCACAAAAACTGGTTAACATGATTTACACAGTAACTGTGCCCTTGACTTGCAGGGGATAGTGCAGAATAACTTGACAAAGCAGATAAGTTGTAAGGGCAGAAGTTTTTATTGCATTTAGCCAGTCTATTTGAATGAAGTGGTGTTCTACTAACTTAATTATGAAAAATCTGGTTGTCTCTTATCACCCCAGAGGCAGTATCATGTCAGACAGATTTGTACATTTTAGTGATTTATATGATTGGTACACAAGGCCGGAGTGCAATACATGGGTCAGTAGTACTACATATGCACTCTTATGTCCAGCTTTGGAAGTAAGGGATGGTTTGTCTAGGTCTAAGGCCCACTGAATGGAGCAGAAGGCGTTAATAAATCAAGTAGATCTCAAGGGCAAGTCTAGATTCCTTGGAAACCGAGTGAGGCTTAATAACAAGGGATCAAATATTGTTAACTAATAGCATATTAAGTAGTTTGTGGGGATAGGTCTAAAGTACACTGGCTTCAAAATAAAGTTGCATAAGGAACTCAACATGAAAGGGCTGCAGGACCGGATTTAAAGCCCAGATGCCTGAAGGCAACAAAATCTGAAGAGCCCCCCCCCCCATGCTTCCCGTTAACTGCTGTGCCGACCACCTTAACCAAGATGGCTGACGGCAGTGAAATAGCGGCAGTTCCTCAGGCCCCATACTTTCACCAGGGGTAATTGTATAAGACGATGCAGACCCTATGAGAACATATATTGTTTTTTATATATTAAATTATACAGACACATTACCAACTAGAAACACAGCTGCGCTTATATTTACAGACTTCTATTTGTGGGGGGCTACTAAACAATTGCATCATATTATTTAATATATAATAACATCAATAATATGGTGCAGAGCCTATTAGAACATAAATCATTTTTATATACTAAGTTATATAGACATATTTTCTATGTGGATGTTTGTGTGCGTGCATGTGGCTATCTATGGGTGCCTGTGTATGTGCATGGAGATGTCTATGGGTGCCTATGTGTGTCTGTGCCGATGGATGTCTATGAGTGCCTGTGTGTGTGCATGTGGATGTCTATGGGTGCCGGTGTCTATGTATGTGGAGAAATATGAATGTCTGTGGTTGAATGTGCATGCAGATATTTATTGGTGGCTATGTGTATATGCATGAGAATATCTATAGGTGCCTGTGTGTGTGCATGTGGATTTCTATGGTGCCGGTGTGTTTGTTTGCATTTATCGGTAGCTGTGTGTTTTATGTGTATGAGGATGTTTATGTGTTTTTGTCTGAATGCTAAAATTAAAGGCACACTAAAGTCAAAATTAAACTTTAATGAATTAGATAGAGCATGCAGATTTATTAAATTGCACAGTCTTTTTACATGCATACTCTCTGAGGCGCCAGAAGCTTCTGATCATGTGCAGGTGTATACGTATAGGTGTCTGTGATTGCATGATGTCTGTCACATGATACAGGGGGCTTGCAAATTGATGCACATTTTAAAATTTTAAGATTTTTTTCCCCCTGTAACAAATGATTTTCTGAAAAATGTTTTTGTCTGTGTGTGCATGTCTAAAAGTTATGAATTTGTTATTACTTTAGCATATACTATTGCAGGATTTAAAATATTGAAATATTGTATATTCATGTTTATAGGTAGCTTTTATTTATAAATAGAAGAGCCAACATAATATACCTGGCAAGATTTCCTGGAGTTAAAAAAACATGCATAAAAATATTTTAAATAGTTGCAGTGGCACATATGAGAAACAGTGTAAATCCATACTTTACAGTATTTAAAAAGTAAATACATCACTGGGAGGGGGCATCTGACACATTTCATGTCCGCTAATGCTTTTAATCATCGTCTATGATTAAGCTCCAGAAGTGGCCGCAAAACGCGTCAGATGTTGAGCCTCCCCTTGATGTATTTGCTTTATAAAAACTGAAATAAAGTATGGATTATAATTCTTTCTCACGTGTGCCGCTACAACTCTTTTGAATTTTGCGAATATGGCTTGCTCCGCTGTACAGCGTAACACCTCGTTACAAGAAGTTCAGATTTCAGTTTTTAACAGACAATCAGTTTGGGCATCTGTAGCAGCAATGTCTATATGCCACTTAGAAAAATATTCTACAATTATCAACTTTTCCATTTTCCAAAGTTGTTGCTGTTGTATTTGTTTTAGCTGCTTAGTAATAAGTTTTATTTTCATGTCCGAAATTACATTTGTTAGGTAACTGTAGATGTTACTGACAGGAACGCCCACTAAAGATATGCTCGGAAAGAAAGTTTAAGTGAAGTCTTCTCAACAGCCTCACAACCTTTTTTTGAATCTAGCCAAATAATTATGAGGTCAATTCCAACCCTTTAGAAAAACATATAAAATAATTTTCAACAGAAAACGTGACAGGGGCAAATGTTCATAATCTTCCAAAGTAAATATTTGCAGGAAACAGGAAGTCATATGCTCGTCGATGTGATCACATGACTTCAACACCAGGATTGGATCATGGGGGATTGCTTAGCATAGTATTAATAATTTCCTAGAAGCAGGATGGAGTGGAACTCCAAAAAAGCTAGGGATTTCCATGCTGTTTAAATCGCGTTAAAGCCCAGTGCTTTTAGAATGGCATGGAACATCCTAACAGAGTGTAGGGGTTAAAATCTTGTTTGTAATTGACCCCTTTGGGGCCAATTTATTAACGGCTAGACATGTGCAATTCGGTTCGGTTCAATTCGGAAATTCGGAAAATTCGTCAAATTCGGAGATTTGGATCGAACCGAATTTCTGAATTAAAATACTGCCGAATCTACCGAATAAATCCGAATTAGTTTGGATTTATTCGGTAAATTTGGATGGCCATGGATTACACTAGTATTGTACAGTATATTAGGTTATATCACTCTGCTATGGGTTACACCTAATATACAGTACATAATACTAGTCTAATCCCACCTAACACTTACCGAAATTCTGAATTTCCGAACCGAACCGAATCAAACCGAATCCTGCCGAATGTATTCAAATCCGAATGAATCCGAAACAAATCCGAACCAAATTTATCCGAATCTGAATGAATCCGAAACAGATCTGAACCGAATTGATTCAAATTTTTCCGAATTCGAATCGCTCCGAACCGAAATTCGAAAAAATCTGAATCGATCCGAACCGAACCAAATTTTTTCGCCATGCACATGTCTATTAATGGCTGAATGTGCCACAATACATCTGTTTCCATGAGAGCCTTCAGGTCTTAAGACCGCTGCTCCTTCACTCGTTCGCCGTCTCTGAGGCTGCGGACAGCAATCTGCCCGATTGTATACAATCAGGTTGATTTACACCCCCTGCTAGCGAATCTGCAGGGTGCGGCATTGCACAAGCAGTTCACCAGAACTGCTTGTGCAATGTTAAATGACGACAGTGTAGGCTGACGGCATTTAGCAAAGCAGGGTGGACATGATTTGCTATAGTGACTCATGTCCGCCCGGGGTATGATAACCTTACCCCTTTGTGTGCAAATTCAAACTTATTGTAATCCTGGCAGTCATTCGTATTAGTATCTAACTTCCTGGTAGTCAAAGTGTTAAATAAAATATTTTGCAAAGAAATTCAGTATTTTATGTCTTCTTCTTTCCTCCGGGTGTTTTTTTCAGTGGCGACTTCATATATCTAACTGTGCCTTCTCGCCTCAGTTCTACAGTGTTGTAGGGAGAAAATATATTTCCATCTCTTTGCAGAGATATATATGTTGTCCAAAGCTACATTTTTAAAATACTGCAAATGAGGAAATACTATATTTTTAAAAAATATTACTTTCTTTGCGCTAAATAAAGAGACACTCTGATGCAATATGAACTTTGCTATATAGATATTTTTTATTTGAATTAAATCACATTTCAAAGTAATATAAGTTATATATTTATTCCAAATAATATTTCAGAATATTTACTAACTTTGGTTTGGAAACTAGTGGCAAAATCTAAATTTAATTATAAAGAGAAAATATCCAATAACATATAATTATCTAACTAATTAATTAATCAGATATTTTGCATACCTATAAATATATTAACCCCTTAAGGACTAGCGACGTACCCTGTATGTCGCTGGCCTTTTTTTGGGACTTGATTGTTTTATAGCGTGGTCTTGCCACCAGCATTGAGACTGCTCTATTCCACAAAGCCTGCTGGAGGGAGGGAATTAATAGCGTGTTCTTGCTAGACTTGTGCTATTATGTCCTGAAAAAACCCTTAACGACCAGTGACATACAGAGTACATTGTGGTCATTAAGGGGTTAAAGGGGCATTCAACTAAAAATCGAAATCCCCTTAAAGGGACATGGAATAATAAATCAATCTTTTGTCATTAAAAGGATATGAAAACTAAACATTTTCTGTCATGATTCAGATAGAGCATTTGAGTTTAAAAAAAAGTTTCTGATTTACTTTTATTATTGATTTTGTTTTGTTCACTTGGTATTCTTT
The DNA here is from genome assembly GCF_027579735.1 of Bombina bombina. Taxonomy (NCBI): domain Eukaryota; kingdom Metazoa; phylum Chordata; class Amphibia; order Anura; family Bombinatoridae; genus Bombina; species Bombina bombina. The sequence continues at coordinate 157,738,208 of NC_069509.1, forward strand.
GTTGAAGAGCATACATAGGTAGGTAGTATGCATGTGTCTGCAGCACTAAATGACAGCAAACACTGCTGTCATCTAGGGCTCTTGCACATGAATAACATTTTTGAAAGTATTCTTGCAGAACTATAGATACATGCATGCTCCTGAGCCTGCTTTTTTTTAAAAAACAAAGGATAACAATCATTTTGATAATAGAAATAAAGCTAAAACCTTTTCAAAAACATATATTCTTTATTTGAATCATGAAAAAATTGTGTTTCATGTCCCTTTGAGGAATAATGCCAAATATTATTTTTGATAAATGATTCAATGACACTCCTGAGTTTTATGGTATTAAAAGGACATTAAACTGCTGTGCGCAACTACAGTAGAATGGTCACTATTGTTTTTCCAACCAATCAATTAGGGTGAATTGGATCGGATCAGTACACATGTGTTTGGAAAAACTGGTCCAATAGGTTCATGCACATATGTGTATAAAGAGTAAGTTTGTTTTTAACTGTGTATTAAGCCTGAGGAAACAGCCAATATCACGGCTGTGAAACGCTTTGCTGATTTTAATTATTATTTATATCATATAGCATTAATTGCTCTACACTATTTTATAGTTATTGTCTGCACTTATGAGTTCTTGCTTCTGCCTCACTCTATGAGAGTGGAAGTCTCCTGTTCCTGCATTGATGTGGAGTGCAGTTAGCTGGAAGATTGAGAGGTCCCAATCTGTTTATACAGCACCTGTAGGTGCTCAACACGTATGAGTGTTATCGTTTTATTACATCTATACCTTTTTTTGTGACTGTACTTGGCCACGTGGCACCTTCGTGTTATTTAATTTCTGATAAGATCCAAGATGGCGGCATCCAGTGTTAAGATGCAGAGCTTCACTAACGGACTGTACTAGGCCACGGGGCACCCTTGTGTTATTTGATTTCTGATAAGATCCAAGATGGCGGCATCCAGTGTTAAGATGCAGAGCTTCACTAACCGACTGTACTAGGCCATGGGGCACCCTCGTGTTATTTGATTTCTGATAAGATCCAAGATGGCGGCATCCAGTGTTAAGATGCAGAGCTTCACTAACGGACTGTACTAGGCCACGGGGCACCCTTGTGTTATTTGATTTCTGATAAGATCCAAGATGGCGGCATCCAGTGTTAAGATGCAGAGCTTCACTAACCGACTGTACTAGGCCATGGGGCACCCTCGTGTTATTTGATTTCTGATAAGATCCAAGATGGCGGCATCCAGTGTTAAGATGCAGAGCTTCACTAACCGACTGTACTAGGCCATGGGGCACCCTTGTGTTATTTGATTTCTGATAAGATCCAAGATGGCGGCATACAGTGTGAAGCTCCAGAGCTTCACTAACGGACTGTATTAGGCCATGGGGCACCCTTGTGTTATTTGATTTCTGATAAAATCCAAGATGGCGGCATACAGTGTGAAGCTCCAGAGCTTCACTAACTGACTGTACTAGGCCACGTGGCACCCTTGTGTTATTTGATTTCTGCTATGATCCAAGATGGCGGCATCCAGTGTGAAGCTGCACAGCTTCACTAACTGACTGTACTAGGCCACGTGGTACTCTCGTGTTATTTGATTTCTGTTAAGATCCAAGATGGGGGCATCCAGTGTGAAGCTGCAGAGCTTCACTAACTGACTGTACTAGGCCATGTGGCTCCCTCTTGTTATTTGATTTCTGATAAGCTCCAAGATGGCGGCATCCAGTGTGAAGATGCAGAGCTTCATTAAATGACTTTACTAGGCCATATGGCACCCTTGTGTTATTTGATTTTTTTTATAAAATCCAAGATGGCGGCATCCAGTACACACTGATTATTGTAAGTGGTTTAAGTAAGAGATTGAATTTAAAGACAGCTGCAGGAGCAAAAGGAAAACCAATAGCATGGGGATAGTAACCATGCTACTGTAGTTGTACTCATCAGTTTAATGACCCTTTAATAAGAACGGTCAGTTCCAGCCAACATTTTAAGTATAAGATATGTGAGAATTCACATTTTTTTTTATAGTTTTAAAAGCAATTGTTCAGTGAAACACCTGAACTCATCCCCAATGAAAACAACATTTTAACAGCCATATGGTGAGCAAAAATAGCATATTGTGCTATGGGGCTAATTTAATCTTTGTTGCCAAAGCTATCTTCCTCTATTAGCTACATAACAATTCAAGGCATCTGCTATCCCTCATGAAGTATCAGTGTTTAGTGGGGGAGGCAAATAGAAAGGAACATGAATGATAAAAGATATAAGAATGAGAAGTGTTGTATATTATGCTATCTCTTTACAATCTCACATTCAGTTCAGTATGAAAATAAATGTCTATCACCTACTATGTGATTTCTTGGTATAATTGCACAACAGAACATCTAGCACCTTGATATATCTCATTAACACAACTCTCAAAAAAAAACAAATATCTTTAGTTTTAGTGTTTTATGTATCAGATATTGGGCTTTTCAGATATGTATTAAAATATTTTCAGGTATTATTTTAAACCTTTTTAAAGAGACATTTAGTCCTATATTACAAGTGGAGTACAGATATATTAGCTATTGTGAATTACCATCGCTTGAGCACAATCAATAGCGCTTCTATAATTGTGCTCATAGTACAAGTCCAAAGTTATTCTTTATTGCTCAAACAATTATCTAGGGGGCACTAACAATGGCATGCCAGATAGAGCAGTAACGCTAAATCCTTGGTGTGCAAGTGGTGGAGTTCTTTATGTAGTTGTGTGCTATACTATTACTAATACTGATTTATTTCAGGTCTTAACCAAGTGCTAAGCTGGATTTAATTTTTTTTGGTTACAAGACTGTAGGGGGTGGGGGTCTGTAGCTGCCTAGATGTCTGAGATACAGGCTTCTAAGCAGCATGCCCCCGTTCCTTCTACTTTGTATTGTTAATTTTAAATAAAGTTGCGCAGTGACATCATCACGTCATTGCACGTGACGTCACCTGACGTAACGGGAAGCACTGGCAATGCCTGTCACTATACAGACCCGATCGCTGGGGTGGGAGTCGGTAGGAGCCCCCAGATTCCTAAAAAGGTGGTTGAGTGCTAGCGACGGCTCTGAGCCGTTGTTAGCACTCAAGGAGTTAAAAAGTGCTACATTTTACAGCAGGTATTTTGGATTGCTTTCCAGTGCAATACTAAACTCATCACTTGTAAGACAAGCGGAATGAGCAAGAACCCTTTGCAATCCAATAAAAGTATCTTGATGGTCCTAACCCTTTCACTTTGTTTATCGATACAAACAAATTTATAAGGAAAATTACTTTACAAAGACATTTTTCGAAAGAACAACAGAAAACGAAGAAAGTCCCCGCAAGAGGTGAGAACCCAAACAGGGATGAAATAACACCGACCCACAGAGATGGGGAAGCTTTGCAAACTCTATTGGACCTGGAGACTAAAACTGAATCTATAATAGACCTAGAGATTGAACAAAGCCATTTCAAACCAGAATCAACCTTTTTCCCCACCCATTTCAAAGGTAAATTCATAAATATATTTAAAGATCTATTCTTAAATGACTTGGATAAATTGTGTGAAACATAGAATATTAAGGCCTAGATTTGGAGTTCGGCGGTAGCCGTCAAAACCAGCGTTAGAGGCTCCTAACGCTGGTTTTGGCCGCCCGCTGGTATTTGGAGTCAGTGATTAAAGGGTCTAACGCTCACTTTTCAGCCGCGACTTTTCCATACCGCAGATCCCCCTACGCCATTTGCGTAGCCTATCTTTTCAATGGGATCTTTCTAACGCTGGTATTTAGAGTCGTTTCTGAAGTCCTCTAACGACAAAATTCCAGCCGCCTGAAAATAGCAGGAGTTAAGAGCTTTCTGGCTAACGCCGGTTTATAAAGCTCTTAACTACTGTACCCTAAAGTACACTAACACCCATAAACTACCTATGTACCCCTAAACCGAGCTCCCCCCACACCGCCGCCACTCGATTAAAATTTTTAACCCCTAATCTGCCGACCGCCACCTACGTTATATTTATGTACCCCTAATCTGCTGCCCCTAACCCCGCCGACCCCTGTATTACATTTATTAACCCCTAACTTGCCCCCCACAACGTCGCCGCCAGCTACTTAAAATAATTAACCCCTAATCTTCTGACCGCAAATCGCCGCCACCTACGTTATCCCTATGTACCCCTAATCTGCTGCCCCTAACATCGCCGACCCCTATATTATATTTATTAACCCCTAATCTGCCCCCCTCAACGTCGCCGACACCTGCCTACACTTATTAACCCCTAATCTGCCGAGCGGACCTGAGCGCTACTATAATAAAGTTATTAACCCCTAACCCGCCTCACTAACCCTATCATAAATAGTATTAACCCCTAATCTGCCCTCCCTAACATCGCCGACACCTACCTTCAATTATTAACCCCTAATCTGCCGACCGGAGCTCACCGCTATTCTAATAAATGTATTAACCCCTAAAGCTAAGTCTAACCCTAACACTAACACCCCCCTAAGTTAAATATAATTTAAATCTAACGAAATAAATTAACTCTTATTAAATAAATGATTCCTATTTAAAGCTAAATACTTACCTGTAAAATAAATCCTAATATAGCTACAATATAAATTATAATTATATTATAGCTATTTTAGGATTAATATTTATTTTACAGGCAACTTTGTTATTATTTTAACCAGGTACAATAGCTATTAAATAGTTAAGAACTATTTAATAGTTACCTAGTTAAAATAATAACAAATTTACCTGTAAAATAAATCCTAACCTAAGTTATAATTAAACCTAACACTACCCTATCAATAAAATAATTAAATAAACTACCTACAATTACCTACAATTAACCTAACACTACACTATCAATAAATTAATTAAACACAATTCCTACAAATAAATACAATTAAATAAACTAGCTAAAGTACAAAAAATAAAAAAGATCTAAGTTACAGAAAATAAAAAAATATTTACAAACATAATAAAAATATTACAACAATTTTAAACTAATTACACCTACTCTAAGCCCCCTAATAAAATAACAAAGCCCCCCAAAATAAAAAATTCCCTACCCTATTCTAAATTAAAAAAGTTACAAGCTCTTTTACCTTACCAGCCCTGAACAGGGCCCTTTGCGGGGCATGCCCCAAGAATTTCAGCTCTTTTGCCTGTAAAAAAAACACATACAATACCCCCCCCAACATTACAACCCACCACCCACATACCCCTAATCTAACCCAAACCCCCCTTAAATAAACCTAACACTAAGCCCCTGAAGATCTTCCTACCTTGTCTTCACCATACCAGGTTCACCGATCCGTCCTGAAGAGCTCCTCCGATGTCCTGATCCAAGCCCAAGCGGGGGCTGAAGAGGTCCATGATCCGGTCAAAGTCTTCATCCAAGCGGGGCAGAAGAGGATCTTCCATCCGATTGAAGTCATCATCCAGGCAGCATCTTCGATCTTCTTCCATCCGGAGCGAAGCGGCAGGATCCTGAAGACATCCAGCGCGGAACATCCATCCGAACCGACGACTGAACGACGAATGACTGTTCCTTTAAGGGACGTCATCCAAGATGGCGTCCCTCGAATTCCGATTGGCTGATAGGATTCTATCAGCCAATCGGAATTAAGGTAGGAATTTTCTGATTGGCTGATGGAATCAGCCAATCAGAATCAAGTTCAATCCGATTGGCTGATCCAATCAGCCAATCAGATTGAGCTCGCATTCTATTGGCTGTTCCGATCAGCCAATAGAATGCGAGCTCAATCTGATTGGCTGATTGGATCGGCCAATCGGATTGAACTAGATTCTGATTGGCTGATTCCATCAGCCAATCAGAAAATTCCTACCTTAATTCCGATTGGCTGATAGAATCCTATCAGCCAATCGGAATTCGAGGGACGCCATCTTGGATGACGTCCCTTAAAGGAACAGTCATTCGTCGTTCAGTCGTCGGTCCGGATGGATGTTCCGCGCTGGATGTCTTCAGGATCCTGCCGCTTCGCTCCGGATGGAAGAAGATCGAAGATGCCGCCTGGATGATGACTTCAATCGGATGGAAGATCCTCTTCTGCCCCGCTTGGATGAAGACTTTGACCGGATCATGGACCTCTTCAGCCCCCGCTTGGGCTTGGATCAGGACATCGGAGGAGCTCTTCAGGACGGATCGGTGAACCTGGTATGGTGAAGACAAGGTAGGAAGATCTTCAGGGGCTTAGTGTTAGGTTTATTTAAGGGGGGTTTGGGTTAGATTAGGGGTATGTGGGTGGTGGGTTGTAATGTTGGGGGGGGGTATTGTATGTGTTTTTTTTACAGGCAAAAGAGCTGAAATTCTTGGGGCATGCCCCGCAAAGGGCCCTGTTCAGGGCTGGTAAGGTAAAAGAGCTTGTAACTTTTTTAATTTAGAATAGGGTAGGGAATTTTTTATTTTGGGGGGCTTTGTTATTTTATTAGGGGGCTTAGAGTAGGTGTAATTAGTTTAAAATTGTTGTAATATTTTTATTATGTTTGTAAATATTTTTTTATTTTCTGTAACTTAGATCTTTTTTATTTTTTGTACTTTAGCTAGTTTATTTAATTGTATTTATTTGTAGGAATTGTGTTTAATTAATTTATTGATAGTGTAGTGTTAGGTTAATTGTAGGTAATTGTAGGTAGTTTATTTAATTATTTTATTGATAGGGTAGTGTTATGTTTAATTATAACTTAGGTTAGGATTTATTTTACAGGTAAATTTGTTATTATTTTAACTAGGTAACTATTAAATAGTTCTTAACTATTTAATAGCTATTGTACCTGGTTAAAATAATAACAAAGTTGCCTGTAAAATAAATATTAATCCTAAAATAGCTATAATATAATTATAATTTATATTGTAGCTATATTAGGATTTATTTTACAGGTAAGTATTTAGCTTTAAATAGGAATCATTTATTTAATAAGAGTTAATTTATTTCGTTAGATTTAAATTATATTTAACTTAGGGGGGTGTTAGTGTTAGGGTTAGACTTAGCTTTAGGGGTTAATACATTTATTAGAATAGCGGTGAGCTCCGGTCGGCAGATTAGGGGTTAATAATTGAAGGTAGGTGTCGGCGATGTTAGGGAGGGCAGATTAGGGGTTAATACTATTTATGATAGGGTTAGTGAGGCGGGTTAGGGGTTAATAACTTTATTATAGTAGCGCTCAGGTCCGCTCGGCAGATTAGGGGTTAATAAGTGTAGGCAGGTGTCGGCGACGTTGAGGGGGGCAGATTAGGGGTTAATAAATATAATATAGGGGTCGGCGATGTTAGGGCAGCAGATTAGGGGTACATAGGGATAACGTAGGTTGCGGCGGTTTACGGAGCGGCAGATTAGGGGTTTAAAAAAATATGCAGGGGTCAGCGATAGCGGGGGCGGCAGATTAGGGGTTAATAAGTGTAAGGCTAGGGGTGTTTAGACTCGGGGTACATGTTAGAGTGTTAGGTGCAGACGTAGGAAGTGTTTCCCCATAGGAAACAATGGGGCTGCGTTAGGAGCTGAACGCTGCTTTTTTGCAGGTGTTAGGTTTTTTTTAAGCTCAAACAGCCCCATTGTTTCCTATGGGGGAATCGTGCACGAGCACGTTTTTGAGGCCGGCCGCGTCCGTAAGCAACTCTGGTATCGAGAGTTGCATTTGCGGTAAAAATGCTCTACGCTCCTTTTTTGGAGCCTAACGCAGCATTTGTTTGAACTCTCGATACCAGAGTTAAATTTATGGTGCGGCCAGAAAAAAGCCTGCGGAGCGTTAACAGCCCTTTTACCGCCGAACTCCAAATCTAGGCCTAAGAAAAATAATCTTAGTATTAAAGAAAAGAAGGCACTAAAACTACTCAGTGAAGATTCTTCGATAATATTCAGAGAGGCGGACAAAGGTGGAGCAATAATAATTCAAAATAAAGAAGCATACATAGGAGAAGCGTTTCGTCTTTTTTCAGACAAAACAACATACGAAACATTGGAAAAAGACCCTACAGAAAAATTCTTAACTGAATACAATAATCCTCTAAACAGAGCTGTAAAGAACAAGATATACTCAGAAGAAGAATATAAATTCCTTAAAATAGAAAATCCTAATATGTCGACTTTCTATCACCTACCCAAAATACATAAGGATAAAAGAAACCCACCAGGCAGGCCAATCATTTCCGGCATAGGAAATTTAACCAACAACCTTTCACAATACGTTGATCACTTCCTTCAACCACTAGTTATAAAACTAAGATCATATATAAGAGACACTCCTCATTTACTTACAAAATAAGAAGAAATAAACTGGGAAGAAAACTATGCTTTTGCCACATTTGACGTATCAGCCCTGTACACCTCCATCCCTCATAAAAAGGGAATTGAGGCAATTGAATATTCCTTAAGAAATAACCTTAACAAGAACCAAATCCGTTTTTTAAGTGATTTAATCGAATTCATCCTTTCAAGAAACTATTTCTCCTTTGAAGATATAATTTTTATCTAAAAAACAGGTACAGCCATGGGGACTAAATTCGCTCCGAATTTCATGAATTTATACATGGGCATGTTTGAAGACCTGATGATTTGGCAAAAGAACCATTTTACTGATAATATCATACACTGGTACAGATTCGTTGACGACATCTTAATAATTTGGATATATCAGTATTCAATGAATTTGTAGATATGATTATTCAGAACAATTTCAATTTAAGGTTCACAAAAGAGTGGAACCAAGAACAAATACACTTCTTAGACATCACTATGTTCATTAAGAATGATAAAATCAGCACAAACTATTCACAAAGGAAACCGACACAAACGGTTATTTAGATGCAAAAAGTGGACATAATCTGAAATGGATATAAAATATACACTTTGGACAATTTCAGACGATCAAAAGAAACTGTACAGAAACCGAGGACTTTGAAGCTTCCTCCACTGTCTTAAGATAAAAATGTAAGCAAAAAGGTTTCAAAGAAAAAGACATTTCAGAAGCCTACAACAAAGTAAGCACTATGGAGAGAAGCACTCTACTCCAAACTAGGAAAAAGAACAAACATGACACAACTATAGGAAATACCCCTAGATTTATCACCACCTACAATTGTGCATCAAAAGAGATTGAGAGGATTCTGAATGAACACTGGTATATCCTAAAAAAAAATAAAAAATCAAATTTTAAGGAAAAACCTACCAGAAAAACCTTTAGTCACATACAAAAAGAATCTGAACTTTAAAAACATTTTAGTGCTAAAAATAAATACACAGAGCGCCTCCTAAAAGGCTAAGACACTAGTAGTGACAATATTATTTAAATAAAAAATATATTGAAATTCTATAGGGGTATATAAAATATATTATAAGCTACTTATAGCTAAAATATACAAACAAGATACAAAAGTGGATCCACTTAAAATTAACAATAAAATATGCATATATCTATATAAAAAACAATACAATTGTGGTTAAAAACCACAACAATATACAATCTTAATCACAAAATAAATTACAATAAAACAGCTGTTGATGGTTGTATAAAAAATATAAATATATAAAAACATCAATTTACTGAGTAGGTGTCCATAAATATGTAGGTCCCAAACTTTAAATTCTTTCCAGAGAGTGAATGTCCAATATGAAGATTCTATTTTAAACAGTTATCCTTATATATCCCTCGATAAACGGTGAAATGATGAAGTGTGTAAAAAAGAAAAACGTAGTGGTTTTCAAATCAAATTTAAAAAATGATTGTGAATATCCAAAAAAATCTTGAAAAGATGATGTGATGAAGTGGGCGTGAATAATCAAAAATGTGTGTACACAAAAATGAAAAAAGAAAAAGGAAAAAATGTGAAAAAATAATCCAAATGAATATTTAGGATGTGTTAAAGTGAATAACACACTTATAAAGTGACCCTTATGTGAATACAAGATGTGAAGAGATGCTCCTAAAAAGTTATTCCTGTGTGTAAACGATGAAAAAATACAGAAATGGATCCTATGTCTCAGGGATCAATTCATTCAAAGATATACCTGTAATAAAACAAATATAACATAGTGCAAAACTACTATTCAAACTTAGTCAGTAATTGAAAAGAAGCTTACCATATATGTCAACGCGTTATTGTTAATTTTAAGTGGATCCACTTTTGTATCTTGTTTGTATATTTTAGCTATAAGTAGCTTATAATATATTTTATATACCCCTATAGAATTTCAATATATTTTTTATTTAAATAATCTTGTCACTACTAGTGTCTTAGCCTTTTAGGAGGCGCTCTGTGTATTTATTTTTAGCACTACATTCACCTTTTTGGGGGCGCTGGTACCCACAATACTAGGAGCTACAGACACAAGGTTGAGCGCTGTCAGATTTTAACAGATTTTTAAAAACATTTTAGCCCCCACAACATTAAAAACAAAGAAACCTAAGAAAATGGAGACAAATCAACAATTAGTGAAGGGCTTTTACAAATGCGGGAGAAAAAACTGTGAGTGCTGTAAATGCACCAGTGATCATCAACAACAGCACAAAACAGCACAAAACAAATTCCTATTGAAACCTACATGAACTGCAAATCAGAGTATGTGGTGTATAAAATAGAATGCACATGTAAAAATATATATATATTGGTAGAACGAAAAGAGTACTCAAAACTAGACTATTGGAACATGTAAAAAATATTGAGGGGGAAACGTCTGAATACATTTTGAGGAATTTCACACAAAAAAACCCTAACGAATTCACCATAAAAGCCATTGAATCGATATCAAAATCTTGGGGAAAAGAAAGGCTTCTACAATTAATTAAAAGGGAAACATACTGGATTCACCAATTGAACACAAGAGAACCATATAGCTTAAAGGATTACTTTCTGTTATAATTTTTAAGCTAAACAACTAACATATTAAAGTTAATAAACATTAATTAAAACCTACTGACTTATATTTTCTCCAAAACAAAGTTTCATAACGTTCTAAAAGTTATATCTTTTATTCGCCGATGATGTCACGTTATCCTGCCCACTATTTTCAGCACTGCATGTTCAAAATACTTAATATTTTTTATTTTTTGGAAAAAATTGTTAAAGTGGATTATAAAAATGAGTACTAACAAGCATTATTAGTACTTCAAGAAATTCATACATCACAACGCATAGTATGTATTCAAAGGTGCATAAAAAATAGCACACACAAATACAAATTTTAAACTGAAGTACACATGACCCAAAATACCTAAAATATTCAATCAAGCTTAGTCTCCCTAAAAGGAAATAAACCTTTGGGCTTAAACATACGTATATATATAAAAAGCACACAAAAAACACCCCCAAAAATAAATTGAATAAACCAATTACAAACAAAATGGAAGCACTTCCAGTTTCTACAAATAAAAGGAGAGCCCAGATGAAAGTGGATCCATTCTCTGATGAAATGGGCATAGGACCCATGAAACGCATAAGATATTGCGATAACGTGTGACGTCACTTCTGGTTTTCATATCTGGATTCACTTCCGGTTTCATCGAAACCAAAAACGCCAGTGTGTTTTTTAGGGTCCTCCATTTTATACACCAACGCTCAAAGCCAGATAAGTTTAATTATTTATTCTTTTAGATTTAACATTTATATTGGGCATTTTCATTGTATTTTTGCATGATAGAATATTTGCCACATTTTTTACCTGTTTTAATTTTAGGGACAATTTTTAACAACAGTTTACTCCCCATATTTTATGAACCATTGGTTTTATTTTAAAAGCGATTTCACAAACGTTCTCATTGTTATAGATGTTATCTTTATCTTATGTCTTCAAAGCCATCTATCTATTATCACAGTAGTTGGAATTTTTGGATTCTGACTTTTTCAAACTTTCTACGAGTTAGATTAAGCAAGATAGCCCAGACCAAGAATAAAAATAAAAATTGTATCACAGCAGACTCACTAAATGAGTCGTTTTTTAATTTTTTATTTTTCAATAAGACTTAATAAATTTGTTTTTATATCATTAGAACTCTCAGCACAGAGCTGTTTTCTAAGATCAGTGACTACAGTGAGTGTTTAGTGAGTCCTACAATTGTTTTATAAATATTTTCCTCTAGATTATATATCCTCCTCCAGCATCCTCTGCGTGGGTCTACAAATAGACACTGGATCTCATCTAGTTGTATTTCCATTCATACATTTTACCATATTAAACCTAAGCGTCAATTAATATATATATATATTTTTTTTTCTTCTTCAAAAAGAGCTTTATAAGTGGTTATGAAGAAAAATACAACGATAGAAAGAAAAGCCAGTAGAGGGACATTACTATACAATACACATTGTACATTAAGAGATTTAAACATGTGAGGGAATATTAATGATTTTTCTTCAAGTGATCTGGATACAAAGTCTATTCGATGGATATTGTGCATGGTAATGTTCAGATGGGGATCCCACTACATCCATTTGCAATTTATCAATAAATTCTTTTTACCCTCTCCTCTAGCTCCCTTCTCTTTCATAAAACAGCATATATACCGTAGAGTCTAAAAAATAAAGAAAAAAACGACAGAGATTGATTAATCTAAATTGAGGTGAGCTAGGGTACATAACATTATATTATCTTAGGTGTATTATATGATCAAGACAGGCCATTAGGTCGGAGGGTGTAGGAATGAGATTCATTTACTTAGTTAGTTAGGTAACAAGTGTATGAAGGGAATATTGTGAGTAAGTGTATTCTTCCCAAAAGAAAAGCATTGCATAATAAAAGTCATGTCGGCCAGATATTTGATAGTGATATTTCTCTAATGATATAAGCCGAGATACATTTTGCCTCAAACTTTGTATTGTGGGAACCTGGATTTGTTTCCAGAGTCGGGGTATTAGTTGTTTGGCTCTGCTTCACATTATGTATAACTGCATCAGTTTATATTTGCATTTAAGTTTAGGAGGTTTGTTAAATAACCGAATTAGGGGATCAAACTGAATCTTTAGCGTTAAGATTTTTTCAATTTCACTGTGTACCTCCCGCCAAAAAGGCTTAAGAATTGGACAATCCCACCAGATATGGGCTAGAGTTCCAACCTGATTGCAACCCCTAAAACAGTTGGGATCTGTCTGAGTATATATTTTAGATGGCCTTCTTGGGTGCAGGTACCATCGGCACAAGATTTTCATGTTCGTCTCTGTTATGGTCATGGAAGATGGGGACTTACCCATTTGTTTAAATATTATATTCCAGTCCTTTGGTGGGATTGTAATACCAAGTTCCTTATCCCAAGATTTTGTATAAATCGGGGGATTTGTGGAATGTATATCTAGCAAAATGTTATAGATTCGGGAAAGAGTTCCCTTCTTAGGGGTCTGTGCCCAGCACAAGGACTCAAAGGGCATTAATTTGTGTTTGTGTTTGTTTTGTGTAACAAAGTGTGAAAGTTGTAGATACTTTAATGTGATATACCTTTAAATTTGCACCTCTCAAGAACTTCCTTCCTATTTAAGGACACAGTCTAGCCTCATTCTGGGCCTGAAAATTGAAGTTGTTCCTTCACAGTTCACTTTGTCTCCTGTGAAATAACTTTGCTCTTAGACTTTACTAGTCTTTCAGGTCTTTATGCTCAATCCTTACTATATGCGCTGCATATTCGTTTGCTACCTTTGCTCCCTACCGGAACCAGCCTGCCAGATTACTACGCTTACCGGAACTTCATACTACAGACGCCAAAGTCGCGCTCACACTGAGCGGTTACCGGAGCTCAATCTACCTGCCTGTCAGCTCCTTTCTGCTCTCTCATACCCACGCTGCCTCAACCGCCCTGGTTATAAGCTAAGTACCGCTATCCACGCACAAATACTTACCTTATGTTGTTTGTATCAAACCTATATTCGATTACCTCTTTTGCTTATTAACCTGTCATCTGGAAAAGTACTTTTGATACGTATTTGGGATATATGAGAGTGTGTTTGGACTGTACATATTTTATTGTCTGCTTGTGTGAGTGCGTGAAAACCTTGCTTATACTTAAAGCAACAACTTTACCCTGGATATTATTGAACTGCCATATGAGTGATTTAAACCATTTATCACTCACATTTTTTCCTGTGGTTCTCCTTGTTGTATCATTCTTATAACAGAAACTATCCACATTTCCTTATGTGTTATTGCAAGATATAATTTCATATATATAAATTCAATTACTAAACTAAAGCCTCACCTTATATAACAAGTTGAATAAGTTATTTCTTCTTGCTTATTATAAGAAAAGAGCAACAAAACCTTTATTTTTGTCATAAATTTGTATTCACCATTTAAAGTGATTGTGAATACCACATAATTTTCAGGCCTATAAAATATAGGACATACCACTAAATATAATATGGATCCCAGTGAAATAAAGAATGAAATCACTAATATCAATCAAAAATTGGAATACTTAGCAAGGGCTTTAACTGAATTACAAACAGAAAACAAGGCACTTAAAACACTAATAAAAGAATGTTTACCTGTGAAAAGTTTAGAAACACCTGAACCACATATTAATTACCCACAAACCTTCACTGGTAAACGAAGTGAATATAGAGATTTTAAAAATGCTTGTAATTTACTTTTCTCACTTAGGCCTAAGACTTATCATTCTGAAAGAATCAAAGTATGCACCACTATCTCTTTCCTCCAGGGGGAGCCCCGCTCATGGGCAAACAGATTTTTTGAGAATAACCATCCAATACTTGATTCTTTGGAAGAATTTTTTCTAGCAATGACATCCTTGTATGAGGACTCTCATACTCAGATCACTGCAGAAACTAAACTAAGATCTTTGAAACAAGGAAAAAGGAACGTAGAAGAATACATCACTGAGTTCCAAATGTGGATTGATGATTCTAAATGGAATGAAATAAGTTTAAAGAACCAATTCAGATTGGGACTTTCTGAATCTTTAAAAGATGAGTTGTCCCGCTTGGAGATGCCTGAATCTTTAAACGGTCTCATAAAATTGAGCACAACTCTGGATCGTAGACTACGTGAAAGGAAGGCTGAAAGGGCTTCTTTTGATGCAACACAGCGACGTTCATATCATTACACTCCAACACAGGAAAAGGGTACATCCAATCAAACTCCAATGGAAATTGGAGCTATAAGGGGACCCCTTACACCCGAAGAAAAGGCCAGACGTAAATCTGAAAACCTTTGTTTATATTGTGGGCAAAAAGAACATTCCGTTTGAAACTGCCCAAATCTTCTAAGACAAAAAAAGGGTAAGATGATTATAAAACATAATATTTTACTCCTTGCTCAAAACCCTCAACTGACTTTTGATCTTTCTTTACAGTGGGATCAGAAAAACATACGATCTAAAGCGTTGATTGATTCTGGGGCAGCCGGAAATTATATTGATATATCTTTTGTTAAATTAAATAAAATCCCTATTGTTTGCAAGGCACAACCAGTATCTGTTAAACTCATTGACGGCACACACATACAAAATGGTCCCATTACACATCAAACAATACCACTTTTAGTGACTACTGATAAAGGCCATACTGAATATCTGTCCTTTGATTTAATCATTATCCATATGCATACTCTTATTCTAGGATTTTCTTGGCTAAACAAACATAATCCCAGCATTGACTGGTCAAACACACAGCTAACTCTAGAATCACCATACTGTTTAAATACCTGTTATCCTTTTCAGCTAATCTCTACCATAGAAAAAGAACTACCAGAAATTTATCAGGATCTGGCAGAGGTGTTTGACTTAAAAGAAGCAGAAAATCTCCCTCCTCATAGGGAGTTTGACTGCCCCATTGATATAATACCAGGGTCTCAAATACCTCACGGTAAAATATACCCATTATCACAAGAAGAGTTAACTTATTTACGATCTTATCTCGACGACAACCTCCGAAAAGGTTTTATATCACATTCAACATCACCAGCATCAGCTGGAATGTTTCTGGTACGTAATAAAGACGGTACTATAAGACCTATCATTGATTATAGAGCTTTAAATGAAATAACTATTAAAAACAGATACCCTCTACCACTTATACCTGAATTATTAGAACGATTGAATGAAGCAACTATCTATTCCAAACTTGACCTTAAGGGGGCTTATAACCTCATACGTATGAAAGAAGGTCATGAATGGAAAACCGCCTTTAGAACCCGCTATGGGCTTTTCCAGTATAATGTGATGCCGTTTGGTCTGAGCAATGCTCCCGCGACATTTCAGCATTTTATTAATGAAATATTCCATGATCTCATGGACATTTGTGTTATCATATACTTAGATGACATCTTGATATATTCCAAAACTCCCTCTGAACACGAAAAACACGTAAGATGGGTACTTACTCGTCTTAAGGAACACAAATTATACGCCAAGCTAGAAAAATGCGTATTCCATGTTTCTAAGATAAAGTTCTTAGGTTATATACTCACTCCTAATAAAATACAAATGGATCCTGAAAAGATTTCTGCTATTATCGATTGGCCTATTCCCACCACTGTAAAATCACTACAACGCTTCATTGGTTTCGCCAATTTTTACCGAAAGTTTATTAAAAAATTTTCTTCAATAGTCAGACCACTAACCCAATTAACCAGTGTTAATCAAAAATTCAAGTGGTCTGACAAAGCACAAGAAACCTTTGATACCCTTAAAGAACTATTCACTACTGCTCCAATACTTTCGCTCCCCAATTTTGAAGCTCAATTCCAACTCGAAGTGGATGCCTCTAACACTGGCATAGGAGCAGTACTCTCTCAAAAGCAAGGTGATGATGGTGAAATTCATCCAATCGCTTTCTTTTCCAGAACATTAACTAGTGCTGAAGTTAACTATAGTGTGGGTGATAAGGAACTTCTGGCTATAAAAAGTGCTCTAGAACAATGGAGACACCTCTTAGAAGGATCAAAACTCCCCTTCATAATATTTACTGACCATAAGAACCTTGAATATTTGAAGAAGAACAAAACTTTAACAGCCAGACAAGCTAGATGGTCTTTATTCTTAGACCGCTTTAACTTCATCATCACCTACAAACCAGGAACTCAAAATACGAAAGCTGATGCTCTATCTAGAATATCAGAAACTTCACCCCATGATCCACCTAATTATACTATCTCATCTGAAAAGTTCATTGGTGTCCTCACACCTATAGAACAAGAAGTACATAATGCCTTAAAAGAAGATACAATACCTCACCAGTATTGTTCCAAAGACCCTCAAACCGGCTTATACTATCATAACAATCAACTATATGTACCCGAGAGTATCAGATCATCAGTCCTCTCACATACCCATGATGATATAATTTCTGGACATCCGGGAATCCAAAAAACCATTGACCTCACCAGACGTAATTTCTGGTGGCCAGGCATGAATAAATACATCTATGAATATGTATCCGGGTGTGAGAACTGTGCCCGAAACAAATTAGTTCACAAAAGACCAATTGGTTTACTTACACCTCTGCCTATCCCGGATAAACCATGGAGTACCATAGCAATGGATTTCATTGTTGAATTACCTCTTTCACAACATAATAACACTATCATGGTAATAGTGGATCATTTAACCAGACTAGCACATTTCATCCCTCTCAAGGGATTACCCACAGCTATAACAACTGCTAGAGTTTTTCTTGACCAAGTAGTTAGATTACATGGACTACCGACCAACATAGTTACAGACAGGGGAACCCAGTTTACATCCTCTTTCTGGAGATCTCTATGTAAACTGTTAAAGATTGACCATCGATATACGACTGCTTTCCATCCACAGACAAATGGACTAACAGAGAGACTGAATCAGACCATAGAGCAATTCTTACGTTGTTATATATCACATCTCCAAGATGACTGGTCAGATTATCTCCCCATGGCTGAATTTACATATAACAATTCTTTAAGCGCATCTATCAAAACCTCCCCCTTTTATGCGACATATGGTTTCCACCCTAACACCATATCTCTTTCTAGTAAAACAGTAAATTCCCCAGTTGCTACAGAATTTACATACAATCTCCAAGAAAGACTAAATGTCCTGAAGTTACATCTGAAGGAAGCAAAAAACTATCAAAAAGATATTATGATCTAACTCATAGACAAGGCCCTGATTACAAGATTGGGGACTTAGTACTCCTTTCAACTAGGAATCTCAAACTTCATGTTCCCAGCAAAAAACTTGCTAATCAGTTTTTGGGTCCTTTCCCAATCGAACAAGTAATCAATTCCAATGTGGTAAAACTTAAATTGCCTACAGATTATAAAATTCATCCATCTTTTCATATCTCTTTGTTGAAACCATATCCTGTCAAAGTTCGCACTTCTGACTCACCCGCACCTCCTGTAATGGTGGATAACCAGGAGGAATTTGAGGTAGAATCCATACTTGACTCTAGGATAAATAGACATAAATTGGAATATCTCATTAAATGGAAAGGTTACGGCCCAGAAGATAACTCCTGGCTCATTCATTCATCTGTTCATTCACCCCAGTTGGTCAGGACTTTCCACAGGAAATACCCCCTCAAACCACATTTAGAATCCCCAGGGGTGATTCCCTGAGGGGGGGGACATGTGATATACCTTTAAATTTGCACCTCTCAAGAACTTCCTTCCTATTTAAGGACACAGTCTAGCCTCATTCTGGGCCTGAAAATTGAAGTTGTTCCTTCACAGTTCACTTTGTCTCCTGTGAAATAACTTTGCTCTTAGACTTTACTAGTCTTTCAGGTCTTTATGCTCAATCCTTACTATATGCGCTGCATATTCGTTTGCTACCTTTGCTCCCTACCGGAACCAGCCTGCCAGATTACTACGCTTACCGGAACTTCATACTACAGACACCGAAGTCGCGCTCACACTGAGCGGTTACCGGAGCTCAATCTACCTGCCTGTCAGCTCCTTTCTGCTCTCTCATACCCACGCTGCCTCAACCGCCCTGGTTATAAGCTAAGTACCGCTATCCACGCACAAATACTTACCTTATGTTGTTTGTATCAAACCTATATTCGATTACCTCTTTTGCTTATTAACCTGTCATCTGGAAAAGTACTTTTGATACGTATTTGGGATATATGAGAGTGTGTTTGGACTGTACATATTTTATTGTCTGCTTGTGTGAGTGCGTGAAAACCTTGCTTATACTTAAAGCAACAACTTTACCCTGGATATTATTGAACTGCCATATGAGTGATTTAAACCATTTATCACTCACATTTTTTCCTGTGGTTCTCCTTGTTGTATCATTCTTATAACAGAAACTATCCACATTTCCTTATGTGTTATTGCAAGATATAATTTCATATATATAAATTCAATTACTAAACTAAAGCCTCACCTTATATAACAAGTTGAATAAGTTATTTCTTCTTGCTTATTATAAGAAAAGAGCAACAAAACCTTTATTTTTGTCATAAATTTGTATTCACCATTTAAAGTGATTGTGAATACCACATTTAACCATTTTTCAAAAAAGGGAATATTTTTCTCGGTCAAGGACGACTTAGGTAGTAGTTTCCCATTTTCTTGCACTGTATATATACACAGATATAGTTAAATATATATATATATATATATATATATATATATATTACACATACACAGATATAATATATATATATATATATATATATATAGAGAGAGAGAGAGACCACTGCAAAATTATCAGTTTAATTGCTTTTTTTTACTATTTATAGTTATGTGTTTGAGTAAAATTAAAATTTTTGTTTTATTCTATAACCTACTGACAAAATTTCTACTAAATTACAAATAAAAATATTCAGCCAGATTACGAGTTTTGCGTTATGGCTGGCTCTCTAATAACTTGCAAGTTAGTTCCACTGCTCACCTGTAATAGCGCTGCTATTACAGGTTTGCAAAAACCCGGCTTGTGCGGGCGATATGGTTGTGTTGAGCTCCATACCGCACACAAATACAAGCGCTGCTTTGAGTTGTTTTGACGTGCTTGTGCACAATTTCCCTATAGAAAACAATGAGGAGAGCCGGCTAAAAAAAAAGCCTAACACCTGCAATCGCGGAGCGTAAAGCTCCGTAACGCAGCCCCATTGATGTCTATGGGGAAAGAAAATGTATGTTTAAACACCCTAACATAATCCCCGAGTCTAAACACCCATAATCTGCTGCCCCTAACATCACCGCCACCTACATTACACTTATTAACCCCTAATCTGCCGCCCCCAATGTAGCTGCCACCTACCTACACTTATTAACCCCTAATCTGCCGCCCTCAATGTTGCCGCCACCTACATACTTTTATTAACCCCTAATCTGTCGCCCCTAATGTCGCCGACACCTACATAAATTTATGAACCCCTAATCTGCTGCCCCCAATGTCGCCGCCGCCACTATACTAAAGTTATTAACCCCTAAACCTCTGGCCTCCCACATCACTAACAGTAAATAAATATATTAACCCCTAAACCTAACCCTAAGTCTAACCCTAACGTAACCCTAACACCCCTAACTTTAACATAATTAAAATAATTCTAAATAAAACCTACTAAAAAACCTACTATTAATAACTAAATAATTCCTATTTAAAACTAAATACTTACCTGTAAAATAAACCCTAAGCTAGCTACAATATAACTAATAGTTACATTGTAGCTATCTTAGGTTTTATTTTTATTTCACAGTTAAGTTAGTATTTATTTTAACTAGGGAGACTAGTTAGTAAATAGTTATTAACTATTTACTAGCTACCTACTTAAAATAAATACAAATTTACCTGTAAAATAAAACCTAACCTGCCTCACACTGACACCTAACATTACAATAAAATTAAATAAATTAAATTAAAAAATACATTGATCTAAATTACAAAAAATAATAAACATTAAATTACACAAAATAAAAAGAAATTATCAAAAATAAAAAGGAATTACTCCTAATCTAATAGCCTTATCAAATTAAAAAAGACCCCCCCCAAAAAAAACCCTAGCCTACACTAAACTGCCAATAGCCCTTAAAAGGGCCTTTTGCGGGGCATTGCCCCAAAGAAATCAGCTCTTTTACCTGTAAAAAAAAAATACAAACAACCCCCCAACAGTAAAATCCACCACCCACACAACCAACCCTCCAAATAAAATCCTATCTAAATAAACCTAAGCTACCCATTGCCCTGAAAAAGGCATTTGGATGGGCATTGCCCTTAAAAGGGCATTTAGCTCTTTTACATTGCCCAAAACCCTAAGCTAAAAATAAAACCCATCCAATAAACCCTTAAAAAAAAAACTAACACTAACCCCCGACGATCCACTTACAGTTTTGGAAGACCGGGCATCCATCCTCATCCATGCGGCAAGAAGTCCTCAATGAAGCCGGGAGAAGTCTTCATCCAAGCGTGCAGAAGTCCTCATCCAGACGGCATCTTCTATCTTCATCCATCCGACACGGAGCAGGTCCATCTTCAAGACATCCGGCGCGGAGCATCCTCTTCATACGGTCCCAGCCGTACACTGAAGGTTCCCTTTAAGGGACGTCATCCAAGATGGCGGTCCTTGAATTCCAATTGGCTGATAGAATTATCAGCCAATAGGAATTAAAGGGTAAAAAATCCTATTGGTTGATGCAATCAGCCAATAGGATTGAGCTTCAATCCTATTGGCTGACCCAATCAGCCAGTGGTATTGAGGTTGCGGCAATTTTGGGGGCAGCAGATTAGGGGTTAATAACAGTAATGTAGGTTGCGGCGATGTTAGGGACAGCAGATTAGGGGTTAATAAGTGCATGTAGGTGGCGACAACATTGGGGCAGCAGATTTGGGGTTAATAATATTTAACTAGTGTTTGCGATGCGGGAGTGCGGCGGTTTAGGAGTTAATATGTTTATTATAGTGGCGGCGATGTCCGGTGCTGCAGATTAGGGGTTAATAATTTTATTTTAGTATTTGCGATGCAGGAGGGCCTCGGTTTAAGGGTTAATAGGTAGTTTATGGGTGTTAGTGTACTTTAACACATTCACAGAAAGTACTGAGTATCATTAATATGTTCGAATGCCCAATCTCTATAGTACAAAATCGGGTGAGAAATCAAGGCCAAGAACATGAGCAGGGACTCACTACAACATAATACCAAAATTCCTGAATGTTCCAGGTATACAGGAAATACTGCAGCTACAAACACAGTCCACTAGCCTAGTGGCCAATCTTACCGGACTTCAGTTTGCACGGGTATATGCATATACCTCTCCAAGTGCTCCCAGGTCTTCACCGGCGTGGCTCGGCGTCCTCATGGATCAGCTGCGTACCTCGGACACCACTGTGTTCCACCCCTTGCTTGTCAAGGGGTAGATTCCTCCAATGGTTGCCTGATTCCGGCTCACACCTCCCAAAAGCCGATAGCCGCGGATTGGCTGGTAATGTAGTAAGTAAGAAACACAAAGGCATCCGCAGTATCTTCTAAAAAGCAACTTTAATCTTCACAGAATTAAAATACAGGAAAATGGCAGCAACATGCACACGAAAAAGGATGGTGTGGCACTGATGGCTTACGCGTTTCGGCAGAAAGCCGTAGTCATAGCCTGCAGTACCAAGTGTCACATGCAGTAATTTCAAAGTGATGGAAAACAGCACACCTTTATCTTCTTTTGTGGGGCACGGAGTAACAGACTTGCCAGGTCTCTGTAGAATCCACAAATTTCAAAAAACTCCAGCCACCAACTTCATTAAAAGACCTTTATTATCATATTCTGGGTCCAAGTATACAACGTTTCAAGCCAACATTAGGCTCTTAATCATTTACATGATTAAGAGCCTAATGTTGGCTTGAAACGTTGTATACTTGGACCCAGAATAAGATAATAAAGGTCTTTTAATGAAGTTGGTGGCTGGAGTTTTTTGAAATTTGTGGTACCAAGTGTCACACCAGTTTAAATGATTACACATATTATCCCATTGGATAATTAAAACTTAGAAACAACACCCCCTTTACTGTGAGCAAATTAACCCATTCAATTACCAGCTAAATACAGCAATACTAAATTAATGTAGCCTAAAGCAACTAGGACAGATCCGCACTCAGGTAGGATACAAGGTATAAACTGCCCACAATAAGCTTTTAAGCAGTAGATCTTCATATTATATAATTATATAATGTAAAGGATACCAACTATATTGACATAGTGCAATACCCAACTGGAATAAGAACACATGCAATAAAAAGTAAACAAGTAATACATTGTATGATACAATAAAATGAAATAATAATATTAGGAGACCTAACCACTAAGCTTAAATGCCTCTGTATAACATAACACAGGAGCTATATTGGTATCAAGTGGCTATCTTCAATATATATAATATATGCCACTATAATAAGGATACATACTACCTATTATAAACTAAATGTGATGATAGAGTTCTGATGGAGTATAATTTGAGCGTGTAATTTACTGTGGTACAGATCATGCTCTTTACTATGGGTTTATTATTTCCAATAATTCATTATATCGTATTTGGAATTGAGACCATTAGGAATCCTGGTTCCCAATGTGAAGATCCAAAAAGCTTCTCTCAATTCCAAAATACGGTCGATTGAACCACCCCTTTTGGGCTTCACAATTTTTTCGATGGCACACCACGAGAAGGTGGCAAGATTACCACCATGTAAGACCCCAAAATGCTGTACAACAGGGGTGGTGGACTTTACCACCTTGAAAGAAGAGAGATGTTCTCTTATTCTTGTGTTGACATCCCTTGAAGTGAGGCCAACGTATTGGACTTTGTATTGTGTGCATTCGAAAAGGTAAATGACATATTTAAAAGTGCAATTCAGGCAGGATTTAATGCTATACGATTTCCCAGTAACACAACTGGAAAACATATTCGTGATTTTCACATAGTCACACGGTTTACATTTAGCATGACCACATCTGTACATGTCCTGATGCTTCAACCATGAGCTTGCATTCCTTTAGTGTACTTTGTAACACTTTAGTTATGAGTTTTATGGTACAGCTTTGTAATGTAAAACTCATAACTACTGACTTTAGATGGCGGTACAGATCTTGTAGTTATAGGCTGCACCGCTCACTTTTTGGCAAAACTCGTAATACCGGTGCTGTGGAAGTCCCATTGAAAAAGGACTTTTTAAAAAGTGCGCTAATTGCGTTGCGTGACGGACAAAAAGGTGTGTGGTACAGCTATGCCTACAACACCTGTAATACCAGCTGTAGTGAAAAAGATCCATAACAATGCTTTTTCACTCATAAGGCACAACTTGTAATCTATCTGATTGTGATTTAGAGCATTTATTTGTAGAAAATGTCAACTGGTCAAAATTAGCAAAAAGATGCAGTGTTTTCAGACCTCAAATAATGCAAAGAAAAGAAGTTCATATATATTTTTAAACAACACAATACTAATGTTTCAACTTAGCAATAGTTCAGAAATCAATATTTGGTGGAATAACCCTAATTTTCAATCACAGCTTTCATGTGTCTTTGCATGATCTCCACCAGTCACACTCCTGGTGCAAAAATTAAAACGGCTCAACTTTGTTTGATGGCATGCGACCATCTATCTTCCTCTTGATCACAATCCAAAGATTTTCAATGGAGTTCAGGTCTGGTGAGTGGGCTGGCCATATCAAGGTCTTTCTCTAGCGGTCCTCCATCCACACCTTGATTGACCTGGCTGTCAAAAACAATCCTCAGAGTTGGAGTTGGAATCAAGAAGGAAGCAAGTTTTCTTCCAGGATAACCCTCTACATGGCTTGATACATGCGCCCTTCACAAAGATAAAGCCAAATAATTCCAGCCTTGCTGAAGCAAACAAATTTCACAGTGGGTGTGAGACACTGTGGCTTGTAGACCTCTCCAGATCTACGTCTAACCATTAGATGAGCAGGTGTTGGATGGAGGACTACCAGATCAAGTCCTTGTCATGGCAGCCCAATCTCCAAAGTGGTGGTTGGCAAATGCAGACGATCACAGCCAGGGGTAAATTAGTGGGCCAGACGCAATGCTAAGTCAGTAATGCCCCCAGGGCATATGTTATAGAAAAGTTCTCCCCTTGGATAGAACAATAGGTATCTTTTAGACCTAACAGACACAAACAAGCAGCAAATGCAAAGCATGTGGAATTTATAGACTCTATTGACCTTGTGAAGGGTTTCTTTTTTTTTCTTTTAATAAATTTGAAGATGTTTTTACACTGCCTGTGTCTTTCACAGTAGAACATACCATGACGTGAACATTTACAAGATATATGTAGCTCTATTAAAGGGACACTACATCCCCGACATCGCCAACACTAAATAAAAGCTATTAACTCCTAATCCTCCACTCCTCGACATCGCCGACACTAAATAAAAGCTATTAACCCCTAATCTGCCGCTCCCTGACATTGCCGACACTAATAAAAGCTATTAACCCCTAATCCTCCGCTTCCCGACATCACTGACACTAATAAGAATTATTAACCCATATTCCGCCGCTCCCTGACATTGCTGCCACTAAATAAAGTTATTAACCCCTAATCTGCTGCTCCCCGACATTGCTGCCACTAAATAAAGGTATTAACCCCTTATCTGTCGCTCTCTCCGACATCGGCGACACCTAAATAAACCTATTAACCCTTAAACCACCGGCCCACTTACATTGCAAAACAGGGCATTTAGCTCTTTTACATTGCCCAAAACCCTAAGCTAAAAATAAAACCCATCCAATAAACCCTTAAAAAAAAAACTAACACTAACCCCCGACGATCCACTTACAGTTTTGGAAGACCGGGCATCCATCCTCATCCATGCGGCAAGAAGTCCTCAATGAAGCCGGGAGAAGTCTTCATCCAAGCGGGCAGAAGTCTTCATCCAGACGGCATCTTCTATCTTCATCCATCCGACACGGAGCAGGTCCATCTTCAAGACATCCGGCGCGGAGCATCCTCTTCATACGGTCCCAGCCGTACACTGAAGGTTCCCTTTAAGGGACGTCATCCAAGATGGCGGTCCTTGAATTCCAATTGGCTGATAGAATTATCAGCCAATAGGAATTAAAGGGTAAAAAATCCTATTGGTTGATGCAATCAGCCAATAGGATTGAGCTTCAATCCTATTGGCTGACCCAATCAGCCAGTGGTATTGAGGTTGCGGCAATTTTGGGGGCAGCAGATTAGGGGTTAATAACAGTAATGTAGGTTGCGGCGATGTTAGGGACAGCAGATTAGGGGTTAATAAGTGCATGTAGGTGGCGACAACATTGGGGCAGCAGATTTGGGGTTAATAATATTTAACTAGTGTTTGCGATGCGGGAGTGCGGCGGTTTAGGAGTTAATATGTTTATTATAGTGGCGGCGATGTCCGGTGCTGCAGATTAGGGGTTAATAATTTTATTTTAGTATTTGCGATGCAGGAGGGCCTCGGTTTAAGGGTTAATAGGTAGTTTATGGGTGTTAGTGTACTTTAACACATTCACAGAAAGTACTGAGTATCATTAATATGTTCGAATGCCCAATCTCTATAGTACAAAATCGGGTGAGAAATCAAGGCCAAGAACATGAGCAGGGACTCACTACAACATAATACCAAAATTCCTGAATGTTCCAGGTATACAGGAAATACTGCAGCTACAAACACAGTCCACTAGCCTAGTGGCCAATCTTACCGGACTTCAGTTTGCATGGGTATATGCATATACCTCTCCAAGTGCTCCCAGGTCTTCACCGGCGTGGCTCGGCGTCCTCATGGATCAGCTGCGTACCTCGGACACCACTGTGTTCCACCCCTTGCTTGTCAAGGGGTAGATTCCTCCAATGGTTGCCTGATTCCGGCTCACACCTCCCAAAAGCCGATAGCCGCGGATTGGCTGGTAATGTAGTAAGTAAGAAACACAAAGGCATCCGCAGTATCTTCTAAAAAGCAACTTTAATCTTCACAGAATTAAAATACAGGAAAATGGCAGCAACATGCACACGAAAAAGGATGGTGTGGCACTGATGGCTTACGCGTTTCGGCAGAAAGCCGTAGTCATAGCCTGCAGTACCAAGTGTCACATGCAGTAATTTCAAAGTGATGGAAAACAGCACACCTTTATCTTCTTTTGTGGGGCACGGAGTAACAGACTTGCCAGGTCTCTGTAGAATCCACAAATTTCAAAAAACTCCAGCCACCAACTTCATTAAAAGACCTTTATTATCATATTCTGGGTCCAAGTATACAACGTTTCAAGCCAACATTAGGCTCTTAATCATTTACATGATTAAGAGCCTAATGTTGGCTTGAAACGTTGTATACTCGGACCCAGAATAAGATAATAAAGGTCTTTTAATGAAGTTGGTGGCTGGAGTTTTTTGAAATTTGTGGTACCAAGTGTCACACCAGTTTAAATGATTACACATATTATCCCATTGGATAATTAAAACTTAGAAACAACACCCCCTTTACTGTGAGCAAATTAACCCATTCAATTACCAGCTAAATACAGCAATACTAAATTAATGTAGCCTAAAGCAACTAGGACAGATCCGCACTCAGGTAGGATACAAGGTATAAACTGCCCACAATAAGCTTTTAAGCAGTAGATCTTCATATTATATAATTATATAATGTAAAGGATACCAACTATATTGACATAGTGCAATACCCAACTGGAATAAGAACACATGCAATAAAAAGTAAACAAGTAATACATTGTATGATACAATAAAATGAAATAATAATATTAGGAGACCTAACCACTAAGCTTAAATGCCTCTGTATAACATAACACAGGAGCTATATTGGTATCAAGTGGCTATCTTCAATATATATAATATATGCCACTATAATAAGGATACATACTACCTATTATAAACTAAATGTGATGATAGAGTTCTGATGGAGTATAATTTGAGCGTGTAATTTACTGTGGTACAGATCATGCTCTTTACTATGGGTTTATTATTTCCAAAAATTCATTATATCGTATTTGGAATTGAGACCATTAGGAATCCTGGTTCCCAATGTGAAGATCCAAAAAGCTTCTCTCAATTCCAAAATACGGTCGATTGAACCACCCCTTTTGGGCTTCACAATTTTTTCGATGGCACACCACGAGAAGGTGGCAAGATTACCACCATGTAAGACCCCAAAATGCTGTACAACAGGGGTGGTGGACTTTACCACCTTGAAAGAAGAGAGATGTTCTCTTATTCTTGTGTTGACATCCCTTGAAGTGAGGCCAACGTATTGGACTTTGTATTGTGTGCATTCGAAAAGGTAAATGACATATTTAAAAGTGCAATTCAGGCAGGATTTAATGCTATACGATTTCCCAGTAACACAACTGGAAAACATATTCGTGATTTTCACATAGTCACACGGTTTACATTTAGCATGACCACATCTGTACATGTCCTGATGCTTCAACCATGAGCTTGCATTCCTTTAGTGTACTTTGTAACACTTTAGTTATGAGTTTTATGGTACAGCTTTGTAATGTAAAACTCATAACTACTGACTTTAGATGGCGGTACAGATCTTGTAGTTATAGGCTGCACCGCTCACTTTTTGGCAAAACTCGTAATACCGGTGCTGTGGAAGTCCCATTGAAAAAGGACTTTTTAAAAAGTGCGCTAATTGCGTTGCGTGACGGACAAAAAGGTGTGTGGTACAGCTATGCCTACAACACCTGTAATACCAGCTGTAGTGAAAAAGATCCATAACAATGCTTTTTCACTCATAAGGCACAACTTGTAATCTATCTGATTGTGATTTAGAGCATTTATTTGTAGAAAATGTCAACTGGTCAAAATTAGCAAAAAGATGCAGTGTTTTCAGACCTCAAATAATGCAAAGAAAAGAAGTTCATATATATTTTTAAACAACACAATACTAATGTTTCAACTTAGCAATAGTTCAGAAATCAATATTTGGTGGAATAACCCTAATTTTCAATCACAGCTTTCATGTGTCTTTGCATGATCTCCACCAGTCACACTCCTGGTGCAAAAATTAAAACGGCTCAACTTTGTTTGATGGCATGCGACCATCTATCTTCCTCTTGATCACAATCCAAAGATTTTCAATGGAGTTCAGGTCTGGTGAGTGGGCTGGCCATATCAAGGTCTTTCTCTAGCGGTCCTCCATCCACACCTTGATTGACCTGGCTGTCAAAAACAATCCTCAGAGTTGGAGTTGGAATCAAGAAGGAAGCAAGTTTTCTTCCAGGATAACCCTCTACATGGCTTGATACATGCGCCCTTCACAAAGATAAAGCCAAATAATTCCAGCCTTGCTGAAGCAAACAAATTTCACAGTGGGTGTGAGACACTGTGGCTTGTAGACCTCTCCAGATCTACGTCTAACCATTAGATGAGCAGGTGTTGGATGGAGGACTACCAGATCAAGTCCTTGTCATGGCAGCCCAATCTCCAAAGTGGTGGTTGGCAAATGCAGACGATCACAGCCAGGGGTAAATTAGTGGGCCAGACGCAATGCTAAGTCAGTAATGCCCCCAGGGCATATGTTATAGAAAAGTTCTCCCCTTGGATAGAACAATAGGTATCTTTTAGACCTAACAGACACAAACAAGCAGCAAATGCAAAGCATGTGGAATTTATAGACTCTATTGACCTTGTGAAGGGTTTCTTTTTTTTTCTTTTAATAAATTTGAAGATGTTTTTACACTGCCTGTGTCTTTCACAGTAGAACATACCATGACGTGAACATTTACAAGATATATGTAGCTCTATTAAAGGGACACTACATCCCCGACATCGCCAACACTAAATAAAAGCTATTAACTCCTAATCCTCCACTCCTCGACATCGCCGACACTAAATAAAAGCTATTAACCCCTAATCTGCCGCTCCCTGACATTGCCGACACTAATAAAAGCTATTAACCCCTAATCCTCCGCTTCCCGACATCACTGACACTAATAAGAATTATTAACCCATATTCCGCCGCTCCCTGACATTGCTGCCACTAAATAAAGTTATTAACCCCTAATCTGCTGCTCCCCGACATTGCTGCCACTAAATAAAGGTATTAACCCCTTATCTGTCGCTCTCTCCGACATCGGCGACACCTAAATAAACCTATTAACCCTTAAACCACCGGCCCACTTACATTGCAAAACAGGGCATTTAGCTCTTTTACATTGCCCAAAACCCTAAGCTAAAAATAAAACCCATCCAATAAACCCTTAAAAAAAAAACTAACACTAACCCCCGACGATCCACTTACAGTTTTGGAAGACCGGGCATCCATCCTCATCCATGCGGCAAGAAGTCCTCAATGAAGCCGGGAGAAGTCTTCATCCAAGCGGGCAGAAGTCTTCATCCAGACGGCATCTTCTATCTTCATCCATCCGACACGGAGCAGGTCCATCTTCAAGACATCCGGCGCGGAGCATCCTCTTCATACGGTCCCAGCCGTACACTGAAGGTTCCCTTTAAGGGACGTCATCCAAGATGGCGGTCCTTGAATTCCAATTGGCTGATAGAATTATCAGCCAATAGGAATTAAAGGGTAAAAAATCCTATTGGTTGATGCAATCAGCCAATAGGATTGAGCTTCAATCCTATTGGCTGACCCAATCAGCCAGTGGTATTGAGGTTGCGGCAATTTTGGGGGCAGCAGATTAGGGGTTAATAACAGTAATGTAGGTTGCGGCGATGTTAGGGACAGCAGATTAGGGGTTAATAAGTGCATGTAGGTGGCGACAACATTGGGGCAGCAGATTTGGGGTTAATAATATTTAACTAGTGTTTGCGATGCGGGAGTGCGGCGGTTTAGGAGTTAATATGTTTATTATAGTGGCGGCGATGTCCGGTGCTGCAGATTAGGGGTTAATAATTTTATTTTAGTATTTGCGATGCAGGAGGGCCTCGGTTTAAGGGTTAATAGGTAGTTTATGGGTGTTAGTGTACTTTAACACATTCACAGAAAGTACTGAGTATCATTAATATGTTCGAATGCCCAATCTCTATAGTACAAAATCGGGTGAGAAATCAAGGCCAAGAACATGAGCAGGGACTCACTACAACATAATACCAAAATTCCTGAATGTTCCAGGTATACAGGAAATACTGCAGCTACAAACACAGTCCACTAGCCTAGTGGCCAATCTTACCGGACTTCAGTTTGCATGGGTATATGCATATACCTCTCCAAGTGCTCCCAGGTCTTCACCGGCGTGGCTCGGCGTCCTCATGGATCAGCTGCGTACCTCGGACACCACTGTGTTCCACCCCTTGCTTGTCAAGGGGTAGATTCCTCCAATGGTTGCCTGATTCCGGCTCACACCTCCCAAAAGCCGATAGCCGCGGATTGGCTGGTAACGTAGTAAGTAAGAAACACAAAGGCATCCGCAGTATCTTCTAAAAAGCAACTTTAATCTTCACAGAATTAAAATACAGGAAAATGGCAGCAACATGCACACGAAAAAGGATGGTGTGGCACTGATGGCTTACGCGTTTCGGCAGAAAGCCGTAGTCATAGCCTGCAGTACCAAGTGTCACATGCAGTAATTTCAAAGTGATGGAAAACAGCACACCTTTATCTTCTTTTGTGGGGCACGGAGTAACAGACTTGCCAGGTCTCTGTAGAATCCACAAATTTCAAAAAACTCCAGCCACCAACTTCATTAAAAGACCTTTATTATCATATTCTGGGTCCAAGTATACAACGTTTCAAGCCAACATTAGGCTCTTAATCATGTAAATGATTAAGAGCCTAATGTTGGCTTGAAACGTTGTATACTTGGACCCAGAATAAGATAATAAAGGTCTTTTAATGAAGTTGGTGGCTGGAGTTTTTTGAAATTTGTGGTACCAAGTGTCACACCAGTTTAAATGATTACACATATTATCCCATTGGATAATTAAAACTTAGAAACAACACCCCCTTTACTGTGAGCAAATTAACCCATTCAATTACCAGCTAAATACAGCAATACTAAATTAATGTAGCCTAAAGCAACTAGGACAGATCCGCACTCAGGTAGGATACAAGGTATAAACTGCCCACAATAAGCTTTTAAGCAGTAGATCTTCATATTATATAATTATATAATGTAAAGGATACCAACTATATTGACATAGTGCAATACCCAACTGGAATAAGAACACATGCAATAAAAAGTAAACAAGTAATACATTGTATGATACAATAAAATGAAATAATAATATTAGGAGACCTAACCACTAAGCTTAAATGCCTCTGTATAACATAACACAGGAGCTATATTGGTATCAAGTGGCTATCTTCAATATATATAATATATGCCACTATAATAAGGATACATACTACCTATTATAAACTAAATGTGATGATAGAGTTCTGATGGAGTATAATTTGAGCGTGTAATTTACTGTGGTACAGATCATGCTCTTTACTATGGGTTTATTATTTCCAAAAATTCATTATATCGTATTTGGAATTGAGACCATTAGGAATCCTGGTTCCCAATGTGAAGATCCAAAAAGCTTCTCTCAATTCCAAAATACGGTCGATTGAACCACCCCTTTTGGGCTTCACAATTTTTTCGATGGCACACCACGAGAAGGTGGCAAGATTACCACCATGTAAGACCCCAAAATGCTGTACAACAGGGGTGGTGGACTTTACCACCTTGAAAGAAGAGAGATGTTCTCTTATTCTTGTGTTGACATCCCTTGAAGTGAGGCCAACGTATTGGACTTTGTATTGTGTGCATTCGAAAAGGTAAATGACATATTTAAAAGTGCAATTCAGGCAGGATTTAATGCTATACGATTTCCCAGTAACACAACTGGAAAACATATTCGTGATTTTCACATAGTCACACGGTTTACATTTAGCATGACCACATCTGTACATGTCCTGATGCTTCAACCATGAGCTTGCATTCCTTTAGTGTACTTTGTAACACTTTAGTTATGAGTTTTATGGTACAGCTTTGTAATGTAAAACTCATAACTACTGACTTTAGATGGCGGTACAGATCTTGTAGTTATAGGCTGCACCGCTCACTTTTTGGCAAAACTCGTAATACCGGTGCTGTGGAAGTCCCATTGAAAAAGGACTTTTTAAAAAGTGCGCTAATTGCGTTGCGTGACGGACAAAAAGGTGTGTGGTACAGCTATGCCTACAACACCTGTAATACCAGCTGTAGTGAAAAAGATCCATAACAATGCTTTTTCACTCATAAGGCACAACTTGTAATCTATCTGATTGTGATTTAGAGCATTTATTTGTAGAAAATGTCAACTGGTCAAAATTAGCAAAAAGATGCAGTGTTTTCAGACCTCAAATAATGCAAAGAAAAGAAGTTCATATATATTTTTAAACAACACAATACTAATGTTTCAACTTAGCAATAGTTCAGAAATCAATATTTGGTGGAATAACCCTAATTTTCAATCACAGCTTTCATGTGTCTTTGCATGATCTCCACCAGTCACACTCCTGGTGCAAAAATTAAAACGGCTCAACTTTGTTTGATGGCATGCGACCATCTATCTTCCTCTTGATCACAATCCAAAGATTTTCAATGGAGTTCAGGTCTGGTGAGTGGGCTGGCCATATCAAGGTCTTTCTCTAGCGGTCCTCCATCCACACCTTGATTGACCTGGCTGTCAAAAACAATCCTCAGAGTTGGAGTTGGAATCAAGAAGGAAGCAAGTTTTCTTCCAGGATAACCCTCTACATGGCTTGATACATGCGCCCTTCACAAAGATAAAGCCAAATAATTCCAGCCTTGCTGAAGCAAACAAATTTCACAGTGGGTGTGAGACACTGTGGCTTGTAGACCTCTCCAGATCTACGTCTAACCATTAGATGAGCAGGTGTTGGATGGAGGACTACCAGATCAAGTCCTTGTCATGGCAGCCCAATCTCCAAAGTGGTGGTTGGCAAATGCAGACGATCACAGCCAGGGGTAAATTAGTGGGCCAGACGCAATGCTAAGTCAGTAATGCCCCCAGGGCATATGTTATAGAAAAGTTCTCCCCTTGGATAGAACAATAGGTATCTTTTAGACCTAACAGACACAAACAAGCAGCAAATGCAAAGCATGTGGAATTTATAGACTCTATTGACCTTGTGAAGGGTTTCTTT
Organism: Bombina bombina; assembly: GCF_027579735.1. Classification (NCBI taxonomy): domain Eukaryota; kingdom Metazoa; phylum Chordata; class Amphibia; order Anura; family Bombinatoridae; genus Bombina; species Bombina bombina. The sequence continues at coordinate 157,772,252 of NC_069509.1, forward strand.
TTTTTTCTTTTAATAAATTTGAAGATGTTTTTACACTGCCTGTGTCTTTCACAGTAGAACATACCATGACGTGAACATTTACAAGATATATGTAGCTCTATTAAAGGGACACTACATCCCCGACATCGCCAACACTAAATAAAAGCTATTAACTCCTAATCCTCCACTCCTCGACATCGCCGACACTAAATAAAAGCTATTAACCCCTAATCTGCCGCTCCCTGACATTGCCGACACTAATAAAAGCTATTAACCCCTAATCCTCCGCTTCCCGACATCACTGACACTAATAAGAATTATTAACCCATATTCCGCCGCTCCCTGACATTGCTGCCACTAAATAAAGTTATTAACCCCTAATCTGCTGCTCCCCGATATTGCTGCCACTAAATAAAGGTATTAACCCCTTATCTGTCGCTCTCTCCGACATCGGCGACACCTAAATAAACCTATTAACCCTTAAACCACCGGCCCACTTACATTGCAAAACACTAAATTAAACTATTAACCCCTAAACCTAACACCCCCATAACTTAAAATTAAAATTACAATATAACTATCTTAAAATATATAAAAACTTTCCTGTGAAATAAAAAAAAAAGTTTAAACTATAAATTAACCTTACATTTTTATTCTAATAAAATAAAAAAAAATACCAATTAAAAAATCTAAATTACATATTTAAAAAAAAACCTAACACTACTAAAAAAATTAAAAAATCTAAAATTACAAAAAATAATAAACACTAAATTACGAAAAATAAAAAACACTAAGATTACAAAAATAATAAATGAAATTCTCAAAAATAAAAACAATAGCCCTATAAAAATAAAAAAGCCTCCCCAAAATAAAAACACTCCCTAGCCTACAATAAACTACTAATAGCCTTAAAAGGGCCTTTTTTTAGGGCATTGCCCTAAGTTAAACAGCTATTTTACCTGTAAAAAAAATACAAAGTCCTCCAACAGTAAAATCCTCTACCCAACCAACCCCCCAAAATAAAAAACCTGTCTCAAAAAAAACTAAGGTACCCATTGCCCCTAAAGGGGCATTTGTATGGGCATTGCCCTTAAAAGGGCATTCAGCTCTTTTTCACTGCCTTTAAATGATCATTCAGCTCTTTTACACTTTGCCCAAAGCCCTAATCTGAAAAGAAAAGCACCCCAAAAAAAAAAAAAAATACCTAACACTAACCCAAGAATATCTACTCACAGTTCCTAAAATCCGGACATCCATCTTCATCCAGGCGGCGAGAAGTCTTCATCCAGGAGGCAACATCGTCATCCATCAAGGGGTCGTCTTCTATCTACCTACCTACACTTATTAACCCCTAATCTGCCGCCCCAAAGTCGCCGCCACTATAATAAACATATTAACCCCTAAACTGCCGTACTCCCACATCGCAAACACTAGTTAAATATTATTAACCCCTAATCTGCCGCCCCTAACATCGCCGCCACTATACTAAATTTATTAACCCCTAAACCTAAGTCTAACCCTAACACCCCCTAACAAATATAATTAAAATAAATATAAATAAAACCTACTATCATTACCTACATTATTCCTATTTAAAACTAAATACTTACCTTTAGCATAAACCCTAAGCTAGCTACAACATAACTAATAGTTACATTGTAGCTAGCTTAGGGTTTATTTTTATTTTACAGGCAAGTTATTTTAACTAGGTATAATAGTTACTAAATAGTTATTAACTATTTACTAACTACCTAGCTAAAATAAATACAAATTTACCTGCAAAATAAAACCTGACCTAAGTTACACTAACATCTAACCTTACACTACAATTAAATAACTTACCTAAATTAAGTACAATTAAATAAATGAAATACAATTAGCTAAATTACAAAAAAACCAAACACTAAATTACAGAAAAAAACAACAAATTACAAGATCTTTAAACTAATTACACCTAATCTAATAGCCCTATCAAAATAAAAAAGCCCCCCCCAAAATAAAAAAAACCCCTAGCCTAAATTAAACTACCAATAGCCCTTAAAAGGGCCTTTTGCTGGGCATTGCCTCAAAGAAATAGGCTCTTTTACCTGAAAAAAATGCAAACAACCCCCCCAACAGTAAAACCCACCACCCACACAACCAACCCCCCAAATAAAACCCTAACTAAAAAACCTAAGCTCCCCATTGCCCGGAAAAGGGCATTTGGATGGGCATTGCCCTTAAAAGGGCATTTAGCTCTATTGAGGCCCAAAGCCCCAACCTAAAAATAAAACCCACCCAATACACCCTTAAAAAACCTAACACTAACCCCCTGAAGATCCACTTACAGTTTTGAAGATCCGACATCCATCCTCAACAAAGCCAGGAGAAGTCTTCATCCAAGCCGGGAGAAGTGGTCCTCCAGATGGGCAGAAGTCTTCATCCAGACGGCATCTTCTATCTTCATCCATCCGGCGCGGAGCGGGTCCATCTTCAAGACATCCGGCGCGGAGCATCTTCTTCCAACGATGACTACCCGATGAATGAAGGTACCTTTAAGTGACGTCATCCAAGATGTCATCCCTTAGATTCTGATTGGCTGATAGAATTATATCAGTCAATCGGAATTAAGGTTGAAAAAATCCTATTGGCTGATTGGATCAGCCAATAGGCTTGAACTTCAATCCTATTGGCTGCTTGGATCAGCCAATAGGATTGAGCTCACATTCTATTGGCTGATTGGAACAGCCAATAGAATCTAAGGGATCTAAGGGACCCAATCTTGGATGACAACACTTAAAGGTACCTTCATTTATCGGGTAGTCGTCGTTGGAAGAGGATGCTCCGCGCCGGATGTCTTGAAGATGGACCCGCTCCATGCCGTCTGGATTAAGATTTCTGCCCGTCTGTAGGACCACTTCTCCCGGCTTGGATGAATACTTCTCCCGGCTTCATTGAGGATGGATGTCGGATCTTAAAAACTGTAAGTGGATCTTCAGGGGGTTAGTGTTAGTTTTTTTTAAGGGTGCATTGGGTTGGTTTTATTTTTAGTTAGGGCTTTGGGCCACAATAGAGCTAAATGCCCTTTTAAGGGCAATGCCCATCCAAATGCATTCAAATCCATTTTCAGGGCAATGGGGAGCTTAGGTTTTTTTTAGTTAGGGTTTTATTTGGGGGGTTGGTTGTGTGGGTGGTGGGTTTTACTGTTGGGGGGGTTGTTTGTATTTTTTTTACAGGTAAAAGAGCTGATTTCTTTGGGGCAATGCCCCGCAAAAGGCCCTTTTAAGGGCTATTGGTAGTTTAGTTTAGGCTAGGGTTTTTTTTTTTATTTTGGGTGGGTTTTTTATATTTTGATAGGGCTATTAGATTAGGTGTAGTTAGTTTAAATATCATGTAATTTGTTTTTTATTTTCTGTAATTTAGTGTTGTTTTTTTAATTTAGCTAATTGTATTTAATTTAGTTAATTGTATTTAATTTAGGTAATTTATTTAATTGTAGTGTAGTGTTAGGTGTTAGTGTAACTTAGGTTAGGTTTTATTTTACAGGTAAATTTGTATTTATTTTAGCTAGGCAGTTATTAAATAGTTAATAACTATTTACTAACTATTCTACCTAGTTAAAATAAATACAAATTTGCCTGTAAACTAAAAATAAACCCTAAGCTTGCTACAATGTAACTATTAGTTATATTGTAGCTAGCTTAGGGTTTATTTTACAGGTAAGTATTTAGTTTTAAATAGGAATAATTTATGCCCTAATTGTAGGTTTTATTTATATTTATTTTAATTATATTTAAAGGGACAGTCAAGTCCAAAAAAAAACTTTCATTTTTCAAATAGTGCATGTAATTTTAAACAACTTTCCAATTTACTTTTATCAACAATTTTGCTTTGTTCTCTTGGTATTCTAGTTGAAAGCAAACCTAGGGAGGCACATATGATAATTTCTAAGCCCTTGAAGGCCGCCTCTATTTTATTTACTTTTCACAGCATGGGAGAGCAAGCTCATGTAGGCCATATAGATAGCATTGTGATCACGCCTGTGGCTAGTGGCAGACACTGCACTAATTGGCTAAAATGCAACTATATGCAAAATAACTAAAAGTCATGTGATTAGGGGCGGTCAGAAGATGCTTAGATACAAGTTAGTCACAGAAGTAAAAAGTGTATTAATATAACAGTGTTGGTTTTGCAAAAAACTGGGGAATGGGTAATTAAGGGATTATCTATCTTTTTAAACAACAAAAGTTCTGGTGTTGACTGTCCCTTTAAGTTAGGGGGGTGTTAGGGTTAGACTTAAATTTAGGGGTTAATAAATATAATATAGTGGCTGCGACGTTGGGGGAAGCAGATTAGGGGTTAATAAATGTAGGTAGGTGGCGGCGATGTTAGGGACAGCAGATTGGGGTTAATAATATTTAACTAGTGTTTGCGAGGCGGGAGTACGGCGGTTTAGGGGTTAATATGTTTATTATAGTTGCGGCGATGTCGGGAGCGACAGATTAGGGGTCAATAATTTTATTTTAGTGTTTGCGATGCGGGAGGGCCTCGGTTTAGGGGTTAATAGGTAGTTTATGGGTGTTAGTGTACTTTTTAGCACTTTAGTTATGAGTTTTATGCTACAGCGTTGTAGTGTAAAACTCATAACTACTGACTTTAGAATGCGTTACGAATCTTGCGGGATAGGCTGTACCGCTAACTTTTTGGCCTAAAAAAAAAGCTTGTAATACCGGCGCAATGGAAGTCCCATTGAAAATAGACTATACGCAAATTGCGTTAGTTGATTTGCGGTAAGGCCAAAAAAGTGTGTGTTGCCCCTAAATTTGCAAGACTCGTAATACCAGCGGTAGTAAAAAATCAGCGTTATGAGCCCTAACGCTGCATTTTTACTCATAACGCAAGACTCGTAATCTAGCTGTAAGGTTGGTATTATTTCTATTTAGTTTTTAGTTTTGTTTACATTATAATTTCAAGTATCTAAAAGTGTGATCAATATGGATGAGTAAATAATTTGGCACAGTCGCTATATATAATTGGTTATTATTTGGTGAACGACACATTATATTTTTTGTGACTCCCCTTTCCCCCAACGCTGGGTACCCTAGTCAAAAGGATGATATTCCTGGAGTCATTCTGAAGTAATTGATGACTCCAGACTAGTCATTAGAGCCATCCTGAAGTATGCCCACAGGTCAAAATATTTAAATGAGATGACTCTAAAGTCATTCACTGGCTGTTCATGCTTGTGAATTTGACAGTAAGGTAATCTACTAATCATTCTGAAGTCATCACCCAGGATTTTTTTTACCTTAGCTGATTACTTTACAAGCCTGATGATGTCTGATGATGTGCAAATGACTTCTAAAGTAGTTTGCTGATCATCAAATGTCTTCAGGATGGTATCTGAAGTAATCCTGTTTGTCTTGGGTAGGTTTCTGCAGACTCTTATGGCTGGACATGTGACCTGTATCTTTTATTCATCAAAAATCTCAAGTTTCACTAAACTTTATGATTTGTTTTTTTTTTTAAATTGTTTTGTTACAAATGAATAGCAGAGTTTTTGATAGTAAAAATATCTTCATTTACGTATTACAGTGATAGATATATGATAATTTATAGATAAAAAGAAACTTATTTGAAGGTGAGTGGCCACATGATTACAACCATAATTAAATTTTATTCAACAAAATTAGCCAAGGTTGAATGTTTACATGAAAAATTATCTGCAGTTCCAAGATTTAATAACTATGAACCTTCTGACATTTGATAGCGCCAAAGTGATATAAAAAAAACAAACGTTTTACAATCAAATACATTTCACTAATTATCCACAAACACCCTTATAAGCCAGACTTGTAATGTGTGTTTGTTTAATTAGATAGCAGAGTCCGGTTCTATCTGGCAGCAGATGTTGCCCTGTGTCATATTATAAATATCCACACCATCTGACCCAAATGACAGGATAAATGTCATTTGGCAGATGGCGAAATGCTAAGATTCACTTCTTCTGAAATTATTTGTTTGTTGATTACGGCGGCTTCATTACTACAGATGAGGTCACGCTACTAATATTCTGCAGTAAAAAGAATGATGACTATAAAATCATTATAGGAAAAGAGGGCAATTATTGGCCTAAATATAGTCACGTATTGTGCACAATATGGTACATGCTGGGTTACTAAATGCTTGGGTCAATAAGTATGATTATTTAGTTTGTCGATAACATTACTAGTCAAAGCTAAATTTATAAGTTTATAGAAAATGTGTAATGATTCTAGCTAGTTCTGTTTGTGTAATGAAATCTCAAACTGTGCAGTATATTACATGCCCTTAGACTGCTATACCCTATGAGGGAAGACTTCATAGATACCACTAGTGTCTGCTTACCCACTAAACATGAACTTGTGAGTGATATGGAAAAATCCTTGTGGGTCTTCTCTAGCAAGATACTGTCTGCTCAACCACAGTTGTGTGGTCACATGAATTATCTTCCCTGCTGCGTAACTGGTCCTAATGGCTAGCAGGAGTAAACACTGTAGTTCTGTTTGGTGAACTTGGATTGTATCTTCAGGGACAATACTAGGTACTCATGAATTTAGAAAATCATTGAACGGTGACCACCAATAAAAGTCCAACGCGTTACGTTATACTACTTGCTACCAAATACCTCAGAGATGAAAATGATGAGAGTGGGACTGTTGTAAACACTGCAGAACATTTACAGATGACGCAGAAGGTATAAGTAATATCTGCAGAAATATTTTAGTTGCTGCAGTTTGTACAACCACAATGTTTTAGCATCACTATGGCCTAGATAAAGTCATGCCACAAATGCCCATTTGTGATAGCCACAAAGTGTTTGAGGTATGAAACGACATTTACTGTGCACTTAATGCAGCTATAGATATTAATAGCAGGAACTACCGCTAATAAATATGTAGAAAATATAGGTGAATTGACACTCATATTAACTTCAATGTGTGCCAAATCAACCTTCCATTGTTGTAATTGGGCAACTGCCAGATAGTGTTATCTTTTCTCTGCAGCCATTTTAACAGCTATTGTCCAGCTGAAAATAATTAACAGTATGAATGTAAACTCAACTTATGTTATTTATTTTAATTGCTTAAATCAATCAATAAAAAGTGACTAGAACCATAATACAATATATACAAAACTACAGCAAAACACCACAATTTTTAGGTGAATGTAAGTCCTTTTTAATTTAGAGTGGATGATGACAGCAATTTTGACAGAAATCTTCAGGTTGGTTCCTCAAAAACAGAAAAGAAAAACCATAGCGTGAAACTGTAAAATTCGATGATCTACAGCAATATGACTATATATTTATACATATTTATATGCCCCCTCAAAAAAATAATTTTGTTATTGTATAAATAAGTGTGTCATAATTCTGGAAAGGTGGTAACCCTAGTTATGATACCAGTCACACCAAGTGGGTATTCACACAGCATATTGTGTTTGTATTAGTTTCTCAGTGGAATGATGCTGACCTTTTACAAGCAACACACATAAACTGTTCCCTGCACGATGTGTGCAAACCAGACTCTTACAGGGAGACTGTATAGCAGGGGTGGGCACGAGGTAAATCGCGCTCTACCAGTGGACCGCAAGTGAATTTTGAGGTGACCAGTACCACCTGGAAGATTTCAAAAGTCTGCCAAGAGAAACATTTCTCACAAATCTAGATTCTGAGTGAAGAGCCTTGACACTGTAGATGTATGAGAAATGTTTCTCTTATGCAGACTTTTGAAATCAGCTATGAGTCTATGACGGCGGTATGTGTACATCAGCATGTGCAACGTGGCTGTAGCTAAACTCGCTGCCACGGCTGAGATGCTTCTCGGTATCCCTGGGTTTGTCAATTCCAGGTCCTGCTCTGTCTGATATTCTGCTGCTACTTTCTAGTTCTCTCCTCCGTTACTTGTCACCAGGCTCTGCTCTGTCTGATATTCTGCTGCTACTTTCTAGTTCTGTCCTCCGTTACTTGTCACCAGGCTCTGCTCTGTCTGATATTCTGCTGCTACTTTCTAGTTCTCTCCTCCGTTACTTGTCACCAGGCTCTGCTCTGTCTGATATTCTGCTGCTACTTTCTAGTTCTGTCCTCCGTTACTTGTCACCAGGTCCTGCTCTGTCTGATATTCTGCTGCTACTTTCTAGTTCTCTCCTCCGTTACTTGTCACCAGGCTCTGCTCTGTCTGATATTCTGCTGCTACTTTCTAGTTCTGTCCTCCGTTACTTGTCACCAGGTCCTGCTCTGTCTGATATTCTGCTGCTACTTTCTAGTTCTCTCCTCCGTTACTTGTCACCAGGCTCTGCTCTGTCTGATATTCTGCTGCTACTTTCTAGTTCTGTCCTCCGTTACTTGTCACCAGGCTCTGCTCTGTCTGATATTCTGCTGCTACTTTCTAGTTCTCTCCTCCGTTACTTGTCACCAGGCTCTGCTCTGTCTGATATTCTGCTGCTACTTTCTAGTTCTCTCCTCCGTTACTTGTCACCAGGCTCTGCTCTGTCTGATATTCTGCTGCTACTTTCTAGTTCTGTCCTCCGTTACTTGTCACCAGGCTCTGCTCTGTCTGATATTCTGCTGCTACTTTCTAGTTCTCTCCTCCATTACTTGTCACCAGGCTCTGCTAGGGGAATGGTCTGGTGTTGTTTTTTCCCCCCAGGGTCTGTTACTCCCCCTCAGGTTCTTTTACTTACTCTGTACCAGACTTTGATGCTGCTCTCTGATACTTTCTCTGACACACTAATATTAGCTACACTTTGTGATAGTTTCTGCAGCTTTCTGCCCCCAGAATTTGTTGTCACCAAATTATGCACGTCAGTGCTGTTGCTGCTATACCAGTCTCTGGTTGCTGTGTAAGGCGGTACAGAGCCTGCAGGTTCTGCCGCTGTCACTGTCCCAACTATTTGCAGTAGTCTTCAGCCAGTAGCGGACGGATGGAGAGCAGCCAACAGGACTTGCCCCCTAATCAACCTGACATGGCATCCAGCCAATAAAATTACTTTGTAGAATAAGTCTGTCTATGATTGGCTGAGAATAGTTCATTGTCATCGTTGTACCTGAGCTGTGGGTTTCCTATGTGTTCCAGTCTTGACTACTCCTCTAGCCCTAGACTCGAGCCGTCTTGATTGTGAAACTACTTATTCATACGCAGGTGCGGTACACAGATAAGGTTGCTTGATGGTTCCAGCGTGATGTAAAGAGAGAGCTCTCGCAGTAAGTAAAGAGCGCGGCTGATTTTTAAAGCTGTATTTTTTGTGGCAAAAATAAAATTTTCAGCCAGCAGGTCCTATTTGAGGCAAAAATAAAATTTTCAGCCAACGACTGGTGTTTTTTTTTTTTTAGTTAGGTGACCACGTCACTTGGAATAAAATTAAAGGTAGCCCTTGCCTTACAAAAGTCTGCCCACCCCTGCTGTATAGAATAAATCTCTTACACGGAATGCGCTTTCACCTAGCGTAGCTATGACACCAGCCCTGAACTGTAAACGTTCTCAAAAAACTTTGTAAACCAGTCACTCAATGGGAACAGTTCAGAAATGATACCAGCAACCACTCGGCAAATTGTGCACATATCAATCATGGTGTGGGTGTTCCCATTATAGTTTGTATATAGCAGTCACACGCAGTAGGTGTTCCCATTATAGTGTGTATATAGCAGTCACACGCAGTAGGTGTTCCCATTATAGTGTGTATATAGCAGTCACATGCAGTAGGTGTTCCCATTATAGTGTGTATATAGCAGTCACACGCAGTAGGTGTTCCCAGCATAGCGAGTCTATCTATACCAGTCACACACAGTGGGTGGTTCCTTATACAATGCCAACCTCTTGTCCAGCCCATATGTGTGTCGTGCTCAAGTTACAGTCCAATGCCTGCACTGGGCCAGCAAAACAAGCAGTAAGGGAAGGAGCCCTTCTCATCCGACAGCAGCAGCACACTAACTAAGGGAATGCTTCCACTTTACATAAACATGGCGGCCCTGAGAGGCGCACACTGGTTGCTGTATCACAGTAAGTCACAAGCTTTTACATATTATATTATTTACCATCTTATAAAGTGTTAACCAAGCTTTGACCCTGCTCTGTGCCCGCAATATATATCCACCGGGCAGGCGGGCAGCATTCTCTCTGAGCCTGTGACTGGCATAGCGGGTCATTCATGATCTTGTACAGGCAAAGTGTGTGGTCACGCATATTTTATGTCGTTTACTAACATTACCAGCTGATTACATTAACCAGTAGTTTACTCTCTATATGCATTTGCTTGATATATCCACTATAGTCTCAGAGCAGTATGGATTAAAAGGGCTTCTGTCAGATGTTTCTGCTGCGAGTGTATTGAGTAGAAACGCAGATGTCACTCTGGTAATTGTCAGTGTAGCATTATTTTATTTCTTTTGTAAGGGATGTCCCCTCACTCTGCTCTTATTTTGACTCTCATACACGCTTTGTAAAAAATGCGTGCCCCCTCGTAAAAAAAAAAAAAATGGCCCCCCATTTCATTTGTTCTGGAGCCGAGTCTGTATATATCTATACTATAATCGCATTTGTAACGCGTCCGTCGGTGTGGCCAGTTGTGCACGCATCCTCAAAGGAATGTTGGCCAAAAGAATCCACCAGTGGATTACGGAAATGACAGGGTGGATTCTTTCTAGCGATTGCACTTACACTCCTCTCGCCAACGATAACGAGCCACTCATAATCTGGCACTCACTGTACCTAAATTTTCACTGCGAAAAATACCGGAATCACAAAAAAAATGCCTTGAAAGCTTTACATAGCAAACAAATACAAAATAAAACAATCTTACTCTATAAAACAGTCCGCTCTAAGATATGCACAAAAGACAGCTTAAAGGGATCGTCTAGTCAAAATTAAACTTTCATGATTCAGATAGAGCATGCAATTTTAAGCAACTTTATAATTTATTCCTATTATCAATTTTTCTTCATTCTCTTAGTATCTTTATTTGAATGTAAGCTTAGTAGCCGGCCCATTTTTGGTTCAGCACCTGGGTAGCGCTTGGTGATCGGTGGATACATTTAGACACCAATCAGAAAGATCTACCCAGGTGTTGAACCAAAAATGGGCCGCCTCCCATGCTTACATTCCTGCTTTTTCAAATAAAAATACGAAGTGAACAAAGACAAATTGATAATCAGAGTAAATTAGACAGTTGCTTAAAATAACATGCTTTATCTGAATCATGAAAGCTCAATTTTGACTTAACTATTCCTTTAAAAGCAATGAAAGAGAAATAAAAAATAAATAAAAAAATATGCCTCCTTCAACATTTCTGGGCTTTGGACAAGAGAAATTTGTGGGCCCACTCAGCCCAGCCCTCTTATTCCATTCCCCTGTTTGACCCACTCTGTTTTAACGTTAAAGGGACACTGTACCCAAATTTTTTCTTTTGTGATTCAGATAGAGCATGCAATTTTAAGCAACTTTCTAATTTACTTCTATTATCAATTTTTCTTCGTTCTCTTGATATCTTTATTTGAAAAAGAAGGCATCTAAGCTGAGGAGACAGCAAATTTGTGGTTCAGACCATGGACAGCAATTGTTTATTGGTGCTGCCCAATCAGCAAGGACAACCCAGGTTGTTCACCAAAAATGGGCCGGCATCTAAACTTAAATTCTTGATTTTCAAATAAACATACCAAGAGAATGAAGAAAATTTGATAATAGGAGTACATTAGAAAGTTACTTCAAATTGCATGCTCTATCTGAATCACAAAAGAAAAAATGTGGGTACAGTGTCCCTTTAAGTGTGTCCTATATAAAGAATAACTGTTTATATTCCATAAAGTAAATACAGGATGTGCATTGCACCTTCTTATCTTACCCTGAGGTGCCCGGCCCTCTCGCCCATCCCAAAGGTCATGCTTGATAGAGAGACATGACTGCAAGGGAAGATACTAAATGGACAATAGAATCTTTATGAATGTTACATTCTTGGTCTAAGTATAGAGGAAATACCATCCATGTCTCTAGAATGCCCTTGACCAGCCACTCATGACACTTTTCATTCTAGCCAGTGAGAATATTACAAACATTTCCATAAACCATTTTGCAAGTGTGTTTGTTGTGTTGCATTTGTAATTGTTTTTCTGCATCGCCAGTAGTGTGTGTATTATGTGCCAGATATCATGTGTTAAACATTTCCCACAACTATAGCTGGTAACAGGGACATAAAACCAAAAATATTTCCTTCATGATTCAGATAGAACACGCAATTTTATACAACTTTCCAATTTACTTTTATCAAATTTACTTCATTCTCTTTGTATCCTTTATTGAAAAAGTGGCAGTTTGATACTGGGAGCTAACTGAACACATCTGGTCAACCATTGACAAGAGGCAACCATCAATCAACAGCTAGCTCCCAGTAGTGCATTGTTACTTGTGAGCCTACCTAGGTATGCCTTTTCAACAATAGAAAACAGCAAATTAGATAGCAAAAGTAAACTGGAAAGTTGTTTGTAATGCTCTATCTGAATCATGAAAGTTCAAGTTGGATTTTAATGTCCTTTAAAACTTCTCTGACTAAAATCATTAGACGGCATCCGCAATAACATTATGAACCCTGATGACGTGCCTAATGGTAAACAGTTAAAAATTCATATAAACCTCATCCGTGCATCTAAGTATGCTCTAAAGGCTGCTGAGAACCATTTCATTTTGACTTTACTGTATACATGCAGATCTATCTTTCAAATAAATTATTAATAAACATTGGAATGTATTAAAGCTTGATCCTGTGTTACAAGGTGTATTAAGTGATAAACCTGAAGTTATATTTAGGAAGAATAAGGATCTCAAAAATTATATAGCAACTACCAAACTTAGACAAAAAACACTAAATGGTAGTTTGACCAGTTGGTGTGGGAGTCATATAGGCTAGTATCCATGTAAGGTTCCAGAATGTATTATGTGTCCCTTAATAGATAGTAATCATACTACATTCACTAATTATAATGGTAATCGGGTATATAAATGTAAATTTAGATGTACTTGTCATACCACCTATGTAGTATATCAATTAAGCTGCAAATGTGGCAAAATTTACATAGGAAGGACTAAAAGAAAAATCAAATACAGACTTAGAGAGCATGTAAAGAATATAGAATCTGGTTTTGACAATCACAGTGTCTCTTACCATTTCAAGGTCTGCCATAATCAAAATCCCAAGGACCTTAGTATTAAAATTATTGAATGGGTAGCGCCTGACAAATGGGATACCAATAGGTTTCTGAAGTTGAGACAAAGGGAAACCTATTGGATCAAAACCTTAGACTGTCTAGAACCCAAAGGGTTAAACATTGAATTAGATATACAGGCTTTTTTATGAAAAAATTGTATTCTTTTATAAATTGTTTTATCTGTTAGTTTTTAATATGCCTATTCATTGTTTATATTGAAATGTTTTTAATCTTCATATCATAATGTTTTTAATTATATAGTCATAGGGTTTATAAGGAATTATTATCTTAGGAATGGATAGCATATGAATTTTAGGTATGTATTATGTATTGCATAATGGTCATATATTTTTTACACTATGAATATTTATTTGATATGTATTTTGAGCATTTATATTTATTAACTTTTTAATGTGATGTACATGTGATGTTTCTATTGTAATTAGTGCAATATTTACGAGCGGATCTTATCTATATTTATTTCCATTTTAACAACTGTTTTATATAAGAGGTTTATGTATAGTAAGCGAACTTTGCTCCACTCTGTGCCCGTTATACAACATTATGGATCTCTATCCAATCATACTCTTATATTTGGGGTATCATTGTTAAATCCCCGGTATATAAAGACCACAGTGGAGCAGTATGGGTATTCTTGATAAAGTCCCGTTGATCGGGACGAAACGCATTGAAGTGTACAAGTTCGCAACCTCTTTTGATCCTAAGAGGGAGCCGTAGTTCTTTACCCACTGCCTACTGCCCGAGAGTCCAGCGCCAAACGCCCTAAAGACGTTACTATCCCGCGACTGCAGAGCGGGTCCGGAAGGATTTCAGCACAACGTGAGGCTTTGAAATTTCCATATCCTAGAACATAATACCGGAGGTCCTCGGAGTGGATATAAAGGGGGTACCTTTGGCAGTCGGCTATGATGAGAATAGTGCCTATAAGCATCTTGTGAGTGTTTTTAATCTATACGTGTTTGCAACAATAAATTGTTAAATACTACATTTGAGTCTGCGCTCCTCTCCTTTTTTCTTTTTTAGATCTATCTTTCTATCGATCTGTCTGTCTTTCTTTCTGTCTATCTATTTATCATATTTCTTTCTTTCATTCTTTTTCTATCTCACTCTCTATCATATTTCTTTCTTTCTTTCTTTATCTGTATCTATCTATCTATCTATCTATCTATCATCTATCTATCTATCCATCCATCTATCTACAGTATCTATCTATCTATCATCTGTCTATCTATCTATCTATCTCTATGTATCAATCATCTATCTGTATCTATCTATCTATATCTATCTATATATCTATCATATATCTCTATCTATCTATATATCAATCATCTATCTGTATCTATCTATCTATCTATCTATCTATCATCTATCTATATATCTATCATCTATCTGTATCTATCTATCTCTATCTATCTATCTATCTATCTATCTATCTATCTATCTATCTGTATCTATCTATCTATCTATCTATCTATCTATCAAGTGCTATCAGAATGCGGTCAAACCAGTAGCATCAAAATATTATTTTTCAGATGGCTACAGAATATATATATATATATATATATATATATATATATACTATATATATATACTATATATATATATGAAGCAAATTTGATCATCTATATAAATTTTTTTATAATCTCTTACAACATTCACATAATACTATTTTCGTGTAAAAATACAACAGTTTAAAAAAAAATGTTGGAGCCTTATATTTGTTGTTATTAGTGACAAAATAGCACAACCTGCAGATAAGTGTTTCAATTTCAATTACTGGCACAAATAAGAAAAAAAAAAAAGAACGTACTGCTGATATCAGCACATGGGATCCAAGTTTCCTTATTCTTTTTTAGGCGATTATGGGAGGGCAACTGTATCTATTAGGAAGAGTGACACTGCTATCTGGCAGACAGAAAAATGAGCCCTGGCACACTGCATGGAGTACAAAACAGCAATCTATAAATCATAACCTTAGTTGAGACATCATTTATTTCAATGGGTTGTTTTATTTCCCAAGACTATGTATGAGTTCTGAATATCAAGGTATTTTATCAACAAGCTGGTTGTATTCTGCTTAAAGGGATATGAAACCCACATTTTTTATTTAATGATTCAGATTGAGCATGCAATTTTAAGCAACTTTCTAATTTACCCCTATTATCAAATGTTCTTTGTTTTCTTGATATCTTTATTTGAAAAGCAGGAATGTAAGCTTAGGAGTCAGCCCATTTTTGGTTCTGCACATGGGTAGCACTTGCTGATTGGTGGCTAAATCACCATAGAACAAGCTACAGAGCTGTTTTTGTTCCTTCTGATATAGGGTTGCCACCTTTGTTGGAAGAAAATACCGGCCATGCTAATTAACATAAATTTGCATAAATAATTAAACAGCATAACTCAAAAACTAAAGCTGATAGGACTTTTTTTAAATGCTCATTTGTTAATAACTTGTATTCATCACACTCAGAAGAAGTTTCACTATGACAGGGGCTTTCTTTCAATATTTATTCTTTATTTTCTACATTAACATGAACCTTAAAAATACCGGTCGTGTCGGTAAAATACCGGCTGGGTGGCAACCCTATTCTGTGAGCGCTTGTTTTTCTTTATGTACCTGTCTAAACACTGCTAATAACAGTAGACCACAAATAAAGAAGACTACAAAAAACCAACTACAGAAAGTAAGCAATTAAAAATATAATGACAATAAAGTGAAATAAAAAGCCACAGCGACCTCTCTGGTGGTAGTACTGCACTGCACATAGTATTATTAAAGTAAATACAGATTAAACTGAACCAGGGACAAACTTAATAGGCATGGGCAGGGAGCCAAAAACAGGACTGTCCCGAGAAAAAGCGAGACAGTTGGCAACTATGTAATCCTTGTCCCTCTTGAGAGCTGTGAGAGACTTCTTAACTCTCACCATGCAGTCTCTCATCAGGTATCCCCTGAGGAGTGTGAGGGAGGCAGTGTGGAATCCTCCATGCACTGAAACAGTAAGGCCTATAACACCCACAGGTGGGAATACACCTGTTTCCTGCTCTGTATTACACTTCAGAGGTTGTGAAACACCACCCTCTTGCACTAGGTGCACAGCACTGCTCACCACTCCCACTAACTTGACTACTGAATGGTCTCCTGCATTCTGCTTAAAGGGACACTGAACCCAAATGTTTTCTTTCATGATTCAGATAGAGCAGCAATTTTAAGCAACTTTCTGATTTACTCCTATTATCAATGTTTCTTCATTCTCTTGCTATCTTTATTTGAAAAGCAAGAATGTAAGTTTAGAATCCGGCCCATTTTAGGTTCACAACCTTGCTGATTGGACAGCACCAATAAACAAGTGCTGTCCAGGGTCTAAACCAAAAAATGTCTGGCTTCTTAGCTTAGATGCCTTCTTTTTCAAATAAAGATAACAAGAGAACAAAGAAAAGTTGATAATAGGAGTAAATTAGAAAGTTGCTTAAAATTGCATGCTCTATCTGAATCACAAAATAATTTTTTTTGGGTTTAGTGTCCCTTTAAAGCATACTTCATAATATTTCCTGTGTGTGCCTTTTGTGGCAGGAGGGGCAGGGCTGAAGGAATGCTGTGGGCAGAGCCAGTGTGTGTCATGGGCGTGATTATACACAGTTGAGTGTGTCATGGTCATTTGCCCTGATGGGGGAAGCTGTGAGAGGAACAGTTGAAAGAGCTCACAACTCAAAACAATCCTGCAATATACAGAAGCAAATTCTGTAATGTGTGCTCCCTCCAAAATACTGCAACAAATTGCTAAAACTAGCTATTCAAATGCAACTGCTTAGATCCAAACACATTAACTAAGCTAACCCTAACTGGCCACAATTTAATATTGTCAAATGTTCTTTGTTCTCTTGATATCTTTTGTTGAAAAGCAGGGAGATAAGTTCTGTAGCTTGCACATGCCTGGAGCACTGGCAGCAGTTTTGTAAGAATACTATCCATTTCCTGCCATTTACTGCTCCAGACACTTACTTAGGTATCTCTTCAGCAAAAAATACCATGGGAAAAAAGCAAATTTGATAATTGAAGTAAATTGGAAACTTTTTTGTTTTAATTGTATGCTCTGTCTGAATCACACAAGCACATTTTTGGGTTTTATATCCCTTTAATTGTTAATAGAAGCTATGCATATATAAGAAGTGATGTTAATAATCCCCTTTTAAAGGTTAGCCCATCATTTCTGAGAAGATTTCTGTGTAGGGATCACAGTTAAAGGGATAGGAAAGACAAAATTAAACTTGCATGATTCAGACCGAGCAGGTCATTTTAAGACACTTTTAAATTCACTTCTATTTTCAAATGTGCTTCATTCTCTTGGTATCCCTTGTTAAAAAATGAATACGCACATATCATACACTAGTGGGAGCTGCTGATAATTGGTGCCTGCAAACATTTGTCTCTTGTGATTGGCTAAATAGATATTTCTTTCATGTAATTGGCAAGAGTCCATGAGCTAGTGATGTATGGGATATACAATCCTACCAGGAGGGGCAAAGTTTCCCAAACCTCAAAATGCCTATAAATACACCCCTCACCACACCCACAATTCAGTTTTACAAACTTTGCCTCCTATGGAGGTGGTGAAGTAAGTTTGTGCTTGATTTTCTTCTGTGATATGCGCTTCTCAGCATTTTGAAGCCCGTTTCCTCTCAGAGTTCAGTGAATGTCAGAGGGATGTGAAGGGAGTATCGCCTATTGATTTTATGGTTTTCCTCACGGGAAATCTTTTCAAAGGTTCTATGTTATCGGTCGTAGAGATTCATCTTCTACCTCCCTTTTCAGATCGACAATATACTCTCATATTCCATTACCTCTACTGATAACCGTTTCACGACTGGTTTGGCTATCTGCTATATGTGGATGGGTGTCTTTCGGTAAGTATGTTTTCATTACTTAAGAGTTAAGACACCTCAGCTATGGTTTGGCACTTTATGTATTAATATAAAGTTCTAAATATATGTATTGTACTTATATTTGCCATGAGTCAGGTTTATGTATATTTCCTTTTGCAGACTATCAGTTTCAAAATTAGGAAACATATTTAGGAAGTTATTTTTTCTTACCTGGGGTATAGTGTTTTTTCAAATTTACTGCTTTTTCATTAATTTTCGTGGGCAAAATTAGGCTTGCGAGGTTGCAAAATGCTGATGTTTATTGCGTCATTCTTGGCGCAAGAATATTTTTGGCACAAAGGTACATTCGGTAACGCAAATTCATCATTTCTGGCATCTTAGTTGACGCTGGGTTTCCTTGCACAAGGTTACATCTGCAATGACGTGAGTTGTGTCATTTCCGGATGTTGTTAGTGCCAAAAAATTTAATTTTGCGTTGTACGTCATACTTGGTGCCAAATAAATTAATTGTTTAAACCCCACTTCCTATATGCCTCTTGCTTTTTTCTAAGCTCAGAGGGCTATGCTGTTGGCATTTTTTTCCCATTTCTGAAACTGCCATATAAGGAAATTGATAATTTTGCTTTATATGTTGTTTTTTTCTCTTACATTTGCAAGATGTCTCAATCTGATCCTGTCTCAGAAACCACTGTTGCCTGATAACAGTTCTACCAATGCTAAGTATATCTGTTGTTAATTTGTGGAGATTATATCTCCAGCTGTGGTATGTAATAGTTGCCATGATAAGCTTTTACATGCAGAGAATGTATCCATCAGTACTAGTACAATGCCTGTTGTTCCTTCGACATCTAATGTACATGATATCCCTGTGAATATTAAAGATTTTATTGCTGATGCGATTCAGAAGGCTTTGTTTGCTATCCCACCTTCTAATTAACGTAAAAGGTCTTTTAAAACTTCTCATAAAGTTGATAAAATTTCAAATGACCGACCACATACTGAATTATCCTCCTCAGATGAGGATCTATCTGATTCAGAAGATCCTACCTCAGATATTGACACTGACAAATCTACTTATCTCTTTTAAATGGAGATTGTTCGTTCTTTGTTAAAAGAAGTGTTGATTACACTGCATATTGAGAAAACTAGTCCTCTTAATACTAAAACTAGTAAATGTTTAAATTCTGTTTATAAACCACCTGTGGTTACTCCAGAGGTTTTTCCAGTTCCTGATGCTATTTCTGATATGATTTCAAAGGAATTGAATAGGCCTGGTACTTCTTTTATTTCTTTTTCTAGGTTTAAAAAGTTGTATCTTTTGCCAACAGTTAGATTGGAGTTTTGAGAAAAAATCCCCAAAGTTGATGGGGTTATTTCTACTCTTGCCAAATGTACTACTATCCCTATGGAAGATAGTACTTTATTTAAGGACCCTTTAGATAGGAAACTTGAATCTTATCTAAGGAAAGCTTATTTATATTCTGGCTATATTCTCAGGCCTGCCATTTCTATGGCTGATGTTGCAGCTGCGTCAACTTTTTGGTTGGAAAGCTTAGCGCAACAGAAAGCAGATGCTGATTTGTCTAGCATTGTTCGCTTGCTGCAACATGCTAATCATTTTATCTGTAATGCCATTTTTGTTATCATCAAAATTGATGTTAGATCTATTTCTTTGGCTATTTTTGCCAGAAGAGTTTTTGTGGCTCAAATATTGGAATGCTGACATGGTATCTAAGTCTTGATTGCTATCTCTTTCCAAGGTAACAATTTATTTGGTTCTCAGTTGGATTCGATTATTTCAACTGTCACTGGGAGGAAAGGAGTTTTTTTACCTCAGGATTAAAGATCTAAGGGTAAATCTAAAGCTTCTAATCATTTTCGTTCTTTTCGACAGAATAAGGAACAGAAAGCCAATCCTTCCCCCAAAGAATCTGGTTCCAATTGGAAACCTTCTTCAAGTTATAATAAATCCAAGCCATTTAAGAAACCAAAGCCAGCCCCCAAGTCTGCTTGAAGGTGCGGCCCTCATTCCAGCTCAGCTGGTAGGGGGCAGATTAATGGATTCAGAGTATTGTCTCTCAAGGGTATCGAATAGGATTCAGAGTAAGACCTCCTGTGAGAAGGTTTTTTTCTCTCATGCATCCCAGTAAATACAGTGAAGGCTCAGGTTTTTCTGAAGTGTGTTTCAGATCTAGAGTTTTTAGGGGTAATTATTGGGGTTTTATTCAAATCTATTCATTGTCCCAAAGAAAGAAATTTCATTCAGGCCATTTCTGGATCTGAAAATTTTGAATTGTTTTGTAAGAGTGCAAACTTTCAAAATGGTGATTATAAGGACTATTGTGTCTTTGTTCAGCAAGGTCATTATATGTCCACGATAGCCTTACAGGATGCATATCTTTATATTCAGATTCATCCAGACCGCTATCGGTTTCTGAAATTCTCTTTTCTAGACAAGCATTACCAATTTGTCGCTCTTCCATTTGGCCTAGCGACAGCTCCAATAATTTTTTTAAAGGTTATTGGTGCCCTACTCTCTGTAATCAGAGAACAGGGTATTGAACTGTTTCCTTATTTGGACGATATCTTGGTATTAGCTCAGTCTTTACATTCTGTCGAATCTCACATGAATCAACTAGTGTTGTTTCTTCAAAGACATGTTCGGAAGATCAATTTACTGAAAAGTTCCTTGATTCCTCAGACAAGGGTCACCTTTTTAGGTTTCCAGATAGATTCAGTGTCCATGACTCTGTCTCTAACAGACAAGAGACAAATGAATTTGGTTTCAGCTTGTCGAAACCTTTAGTCTCAATTATTCCCTTCAGTGGCTATGTGCATGAAGGTTTTAGTCTCATGACTGCAGCATCAGGCGTGATCCCTTTTGCTCATTTTCATATGAGACCTCTTCAGCTTTGTATGCTGAATCAATGGTGCAGGGATTATAAAAAGATATCACAATTAATATCCTTAAATACCAATGTTTGGTTCTCTCTGACTTGGTGGTTAGATTACCATCATATAGTTCAGGGGGCCTCTTTTGTTCATCCAACCTGGACTGTGATCACAACAGATGCAAGTCTTTCAAGTTGGGGAGCTGTCTCGGGATCTCTGACTGCACAAGGGGTTTGGAAATCTCAAGAGGCGAGGTTTCCGATCAATATTTTAGAACTCTGTGCTATTCAGGGCTCTTCAGGTTTGGACTCTACTGAAGAAACAACAGTTTTCAGACAGACAATATCACAACTGTGACATATGTCAATCATCAGCGTGGGACTCACTTCTTGGGTGGAATCCAGTACATATCCCAGGTGTAGACAATTGGGAAGTGGATTATCTCAGCCGTCAGACTTTACATCCAGGGGAGTGGTTTCTCCATCCAGATGTGTTTTTTCAGATTGTTCAGATGTGGGGTATTCCAGCAACATATCTGATGGCTTCCCATCTAAACAAGAAACTTCCCAGGTACCTATCTATGTACATTGATTCTCAGGCGGAGTCGGTGGATGCGTTAGCAGTTACTTGGTTTTACCAACCTGCTTATATCTTCCAGCCTCTAGTTCTTCTTCCAAGAGTGATCTCCAAGATCATCATGGAACAATAATTTGTGTTTCTGGTAGCTCCAGCATGGCCTCACAGGTTTTGGTATGCGGATCTTGTCCAGATGTCCAGTTGCCAACCTTGGCCACTTGCTTTAAGACCAGACTTTCTGTCTCAAGGTCCGTTTTTCCATCAGGATCTCAAATTGTTAATTTGAAGGTATGGAAATTGAATGCCTAGTGCTTAGTTATAGAGGTTTTCTCTGACTCAGTGATTAATTCTATGTTACAGGCTCGTAAATCTGTTTCTAGGAAGATTTATTATCGAGTTTGGAAGACATATTTCATGGTGTTCTTCTCATAAATTCTCCTGGCATTATTTTAGAATTTTAGAATTTTTTTTCAGTTTCTTCAGGATGGTTTGGATAAGGTTTGTCTGCAAGCTCCTTGTAGGGACAAATCTCTGTTCTTTCTGTTTTGATTCAAAGAAAGATTGCTAAGCTTCCTGATATTCACTGTTTTGTACAGGCTTTGGTCCGTGTCAAGCATGTCATTAAATCAATGTTCTCCTCTTTGAAGTCTTAATTTGGTTTTGAAGGCTTTGCAGGCTCCTCCTTTTGAGCCTATGCATTCCTTGGACATTAAACTACTTTCTTGGAAAGTGTTGTCCCTTTTGGCTATCTCTTCTGCTAGAAGAGTCTCCGATTGATCTGCTCTTTTTTGTGAGTCTCCTTTTCTGATTTTCCATCAGGATTAGGCAGTTTTGCAGACTTCATTTTAATTTCTACCTAAGGTTGTGAATTCTAACAACATTAATAGGGAAATTGTTATTCCCTCTTTGAATCCTAATCCTAAGAAATTTTTTGAGAGATCCTTACATTCTCTGGATGTTGTAAGCGCTCTGAAATATTATGTGGAAGCTACTAAGATTTCAGGAAAACTTCTAGTATATTTGTTGTCTTTTCTGGTTCTAGGAAAGGTCAGAAAGCTTCTGCCATTTCCTTGGCATCTTGATTAAGCTTTTGATTCGTCAGGCTTAATTGGAGTCGGGTCAGGTCCCGCCTCAGAGATTCACAGCTCATTCTACTGGTTCAGTCTCCACTCGTGGGCTTTTAAGAATGAAGCTTCAGTTGATCAGGTTTGCAAAGCAGAAAATATGGTCTTCTTTGCATACATTTACTAAATTCTACCGTTTTGATGTATTTGCCTCTTCGGAAGCAGTTTTTGGTAGAAAAGTTCTTCAGGCAGATGTTTCAGTTTGATTCCTCTGCTTATGTTTTAAGTTTTTTTTCTTTTAATTTATGAGAAAAACTTATTTTTTGGGTGTGGATTTAATATTTTCAGCGGAAAATGGCTGTTTTTATTTTTATCCCTCCCTCTCTAGTGACTCTTCTGCGGAGTTACACATTTTGGATATTACTATCCCATATGTCACTAGCTCATGGACTCTTGCCAATTACATGAAAGAAAACATAATTTATGTAAGAACTTACCTGATAAATTCATTTCTTTCATATTGGCAAGAGTCCATGAGACCCACCCTTTTTATGGTGGTTATGATTTTTTGTATAAAGCACAATTATATTTCCAGTTCCTTTTTTGATGCTTTTTACTCCTTTTTTTATCATCCCACTACTTGGCTATTCGTTAAACTGAATTGTGGGTGTGGTGAGGGGTGTATTGATAGGCATTTCGAGGTTTGGGAAACTTTGCCCCTCCTGGTAGGATTGTATATCCCATACGTCACTAGCCCATGGACTCTTGCCAATATGAAAGAAAACATAATTTATGTAAGAACATACCTGATAAATTCATTTCTTTCATATTAGCAAGAGTCCATGAGCTAGTGACGTATGGGATATACATTCCTACCAGGAGGGGCAAAGTTTCCCAAACCTCAAAATGCCTATAAATACACCCCTCACCACACCCACAAATCAGTTTAACGTATAGCCAAGAAGTTGGGTGATAAGAAAAAAGTGCGAAAGCATAAAAAATAAGGAATTGGAATAATTGTGCTTTATACAAAAAAATCATAACCACCACAAAAAAGGGTGGGCCTCATGGACTCTTGCTAATATGAAAGAAATGAATTTATCAGGTAAGTTCTTACATAAATTATGTTTTCTTTCATGTAATTAGCAAGAGTCCATGAGCTAGTGACGTATGGGATAATGACTACCCAAGATGTGGATCTTCCACGCAAGAGTCACTAGAGAGGGAGGGATAAAATAAAGACAGCCAATTCCGCTGAAAAAAATCCACACCCAAAATAAAGTTTAAATCTTATAATGAAAAAAATGAAATTATAAGCAGAAGAATCAAACTGAAACAGCTGCCTGAAGTACTTTTCTACCAAAAACTGCTTCAGAAGAAGAAAACACATCAAAATGGTAGAATTTAGTAAAAGTATGCAAAGAAGACCAAGTGGCTGCTTTGCAAATCTGATCAACTGAAGCTTCATTCCTATACGCCCAGGAAGTAGAAACTGACCTAGTAGAATGAGCTGTAATCCTTTGAGGCGGAGTTTTACCCGACTCGACATAGGCATGATGAAACAAAGATTTTAACCAAGATGCCAAAGAAATGGCAGAAGCCTTCTGACTTTCCTAGAACCGGAAAAGATAACAAATAGACTAGAAGTCTTTCGGAAATCCTTAGTAGCTTCAACATAATATTTCAAAGCTCTAACTACAGCCAAAGAATGCAACAACTTTTCCTTAGAATTCTTAGGATTAGGACACAATGAAGGAACCACAATTTCTCTACTAATGTTGTTAGAATTCACAACCTTAGGTAAAAATGTAAAAGAAGTTCGCAACACCGCCTTATCCTGATGAAAAATCAGAAAAGGAGACTCACAAGAAAGAGCAGATAATTCAGAAACTCTTCTGGCAGAAGAGATGGCCAAAAGAAACAAAACTTTCCAAGAAAGTAATTTAATGTCCAGCGAATGCATAGGTTCAAACGGAGGAGCTTGAAGAGCCCCCAGAACCAAATTCAAACTCCAAGGAGGAGAGATTGACTTAATAACAGGTTTTATACGAGCCAAAGCTTGTACAAAACAATGAATATCAGGAAGACTAGCAATCTTTCTGTGAAAAAGAACAGAAAGAGCAGAGATATGACCTTTCAAGGAACTTGCAGACAAACCTTATCCAAACCATCCTGAAGAAACTGTAAAATTCTAGGAATTCTAAAAGAATGCCAAGAAAAATGATGAGAAAAAACACCAAGAAATGTAAATCTTCCAGACTCGATAATATATCTTCCTAGATACAGTTTTACGAGCCTGTAACATAGTATTAATCACAGAGTCAGAGAAACCTCTATGACTGAGAATCAAGCGTTCAATCTCCATACCTTCAAATTTAAGGATTTGAGAACCTGATGGAAAAAAGGACCTTGCGATAGAAGGTCTGGTCTTAACGGAAAAGTCCACGGTTGGCAAGTGGCCATCCGGACAAGATCCGCATACCAAAACCTGTGAGGCCATGCTGGAGCCACCAGCAGAATAAACAAACGTTCCTTTAGAATCTTGGAAAAAGAACTATAGGCAGAAAGATATAAGCAGGATGATACTTCCAAGGAAGTGACAATGCATCCACTGCTTCCGCCTGAGGATCCCTGGATCTGGACAGATACCTGGGAAGCTTCTTGTTTAGATGAGAAGCCATCAGATCTATTTCTGGAAGTCCCCATATTTAAACAATCTGAAGAAATACCTCTGGGTGAAGAAATCATTCGCCTGGATGTAGCGTTTGGCAACTGAGATAATCCGCTTCCCAATTGTCTATACCTGGGATATGAACCGCAGAAATTAGACAGGAGCTGGATTCCGCTCATACAAGTATTCGAGAGACTTCTTTCATAGCCAGAAGACTGTGAGTTCCTCCTTGATGATTGACATATGCCACGGTTGTGACATCGTCCGTCTAGAAACAAATGAACGACTCTCTCTTTAGAAGAGGCCACGACTGAAGAGCTCTGAAAATTGCACGGAGTTCCAAAAATGTTGATTGGTAATCTCGCCTCCTGAGATTTCCAAACCCCTTGTGCTGTCAGAAACCCCCATACAGCTCCCCAACCTGTCAGACTTGCATCTGTTGAGATCACAGTCTAGATTGGAAGAACAAAAGAAGCCCCCTGAACTAAACGATGGTGGTCTGTCCACCACGTCAGAGAGTGTCGAACAATCGGTTTTAAAGATATTAATTGAGATATCTTTGTATAATCCCTGCACCACTGGTTCAGCATACAGCGCTGAAGAGGTCGCATGTGAAAACGAGCAAAGGGAATCGCGTCCAATGCAGCAGTCATAAGACCTAAAATTTCCATGCATAAGGCTACCGAAGGGAAAGATTGAGACTGAAGGTTTCGATAAGCTGAAACCAATTTCACCAAAAGGTTACCCTTGTCTGAGGAATCAAATGAACTGATTGGTAAATTGATCCTCCAACCATGTTCTTGAAGAAACAACACTTATAAAAGACTGGAAAGGTTCTTTCTAGTGAAAATGAGCAAAGGGAATTGAATCCAATGCTGTGGCCATAAGACCTAAAACTTCTATGCATATACAGTATAGCAACTGAAGGAAATAATAGAGACTAAAGGTACCGATAGACGGAACCCAATAACATTATCCCTTGTCTGATAGAGACAAGGACGGTGACACAAACTATCTGGAAACCTAAAAAAGGTGACCCTTGTGTGAGGAATCAAGCGCTTTTGAAAAGAAGATCCTCTAACTATGTCCTGAAGAGTAAGTGAATCATATGAGATTCCGCATCCTCAGAAAATAATCTGAATGAAAACAGAAAAATGAAAATATGCATTTATTGTATCTAATGAAAACAAATAATGCTATCAATGACCATAAAAAGGCAAAATAGTTTGAATAAAACTCCAAAACCCGGTTCCTCAAAAGGAACTGGAAGAAATACCCCAGAAGATTCCAGGTCTGAGCAGCGCTTGAACCCCATGGGTGCCCAGCCATGCTTCAACAGTACCCAAAATATATAGGACAGAAACACAGTTAAAGAAAGTGTTAGCCTTACTGGAATAAAATCAAAGAAATTTGGACAAAATAAATTTCAAAGAAGCCTTAACCTGCCCCTTACCAGCCAAGCTGGAATACGGCACGTACATCGCAAAATTAGGGAGCTGATTTCGAACTCCAATTATAGACATGTTACTTGGAAAAGAACTCAGGAATTCGTTCCTTAATAAGAACAACCAAACCAGTATAAGCTTAAAGTTTTAGTCTTAGAACTCAACCTTGAAGCCCAGAGTAACAGTTAAGAATTGAATCCAATTATAAAACAAATAATTGATTATCTTAGAACAAAAGAAATATGGATTTTTTTTTTTTTTTAAATCACAAAATTCTTCTAGCTAAAAAAGCTAAAGACATAGATTAACCCTCATTTGCGAAAATATTAAATAAAATGAAGACACAAATGAAATTATTAGCATGATAATCCAGTTTAAAGGACCAGCCAATACAGTGGACTTGCATAATCAATAAATAAAAAACAACAAGACAAATGCAACAGCACCTAGTCTAGTAAATGTTGTCCCTTTAACAATGCTAAAATAAATCATAATCTGATACTTGATCTTAAAGTAAACAGAGAAAATGAAGCAATTGCAATATCCAAATAAATCACAGGACCAAGAAAAGTACCTGAAACTAAATAATTTTCCATAAATAAGATACAACTATCTAAAGCAAAATAAATACTATTTTGCTATAGAAACAATAGCATAATTAGTAGAATTAGAGATAGCCCCAATAAATTGGAGAACCCTCCAAATTGAGTTTAACTGCTGACAAAAAATATAGTTTAAAACCTTTGAAGAAGGAATAAAAGAAAATTCTCAGCCTATTCCATTCCCTAGTATAGGGAATTGGAAAGAAAACCTCTGAAAACACAGAAGAAATAAATAGGCAGAAATAATGTCAGCTAGTCTTAAAGAACTAGTTACCTTAATATCCAAAATAATCAACACCTTTTCAACAAAGAACAAATGTACTTTAATAATAGAAAAATAATAAAAAAGTAGATTTGTTAGTGTCAATATCTGATGAAGAAAATTTCTGAAAGAGAAAAAAACATCATCAGAGAAGGATAAATCAGTATGTTGTTGGTCATTTGAAACTTCAATAATTAAAAAAGAATTGAAAAAGACCTAAAATTTTTATTAGCAGGCACGAAGTCAGACAAAGCCTTTAACATAGAATCAGAAAAATATTTCTTATAAGTCTTCTAAATATTTCTTGTAAGAAAAGAAAATATATAAAGCATAAATACTAATGGATTCCGCATGTAAAAGTATAACATAATAACTTATTACAAACCATAGCTAAAGATAAACATTTATAACATTTAAAATAAATGAACTTAGCTTTGGTAGAACTGAAACTCAGTTAAGCGTTTTTCCAGAAGTGGCTTCTGATTCAGAGTCCATCTGAGACATCTTGCAATATGTAATAGAAAAAACAACATATAAAGCAAAATTGATCAAATTCCTTAAATGACAGTTTCAGGAATGGGAAAAAAATGCCAATGAACAAGCTTCTAGCAACCAGAAGCAATAAATAATGAGACTTAAATATTGTGGAGACAACAATAATGCTCAAATTTTTTAGCGCCAAAAAAGCCGCCCACATTATTTGACATCCGGTAAGGCCGACATTTTTTGGCACAAAAACGTCAAAAAAATGACGCAACTTCCGGCGACACGTATGACGCTGGAAATGACAAGAAAATGTTTGCGCCAAGAAAGTCCGCGCCAAGAATGACGCAATAAAATGAAGCATTTTCAGCCCCCGCGAGCCTAACAGCCTACAGGAAAAAAAGTCAAATTTTAAGGTAAGAAAAAATTGATTAATTCATATGCATTATCCCAAATATGAAACTGACTGTCTGAAATAAGGAACGTTGAACATCCTGAGTCAAGGCAAATAAATGTTTGAACACATATATTTAGAACTTTATATAAAAGTGCCCAACCATAGCTTAGAGTGTCACAGAAAATAAGACTTACTTACCCCAGGACACTCATCTACATGTAGTAGAAAGCCAAACCAGTACTGAAACGAGAATCAGCAGAGGTAATGGTATATATAAGAGTATATCGTCGATCTGAAAAGGGAGGTAAGAGATGAATCTCTACGACCGATAACAGAGAACCTATGAAATAGACCCCGTAGAAGGAGATCATTGCATTCAAATAGGCAATACTCTCCTCACATCCCTCTGACATTCACTGCACACTGAGAGGAAAACCGGGCTCCAACCTGTTGCGGAGCGCATATCAACGTAGAATCTAGCACAAACTTACTTCACCACCTCCATAGGAGGCAAAGTTTGTAAAACTGAGTTGTGGGTGTGGTGAGGGTGTATTTATAGGCATTTTAAGGTTTGGGAAACTTTGCCCCTCCTGGTAGGAATGTATATCCCATACGTCACTAGCTCATGGACTCTTGCTAATTACATGAAAGAAATGAAGTTCTTACATAAATTATGTTTTTCAGCTTCCTGTCAGTAGTGCAATGCTGTCCCTTCAGCAGTGGATAACAAGAGAATGAAGAAAATGGGATAATAGTATTAAATTCGAAAGTTGTTTAAAATTGTATGTTCTATCTGAATCATAAAAGAAAAATTGGGGGTTTAGTATTCCTTTAAAGAGAAGTTAAACATAGGTAAAAAAACAACTTAGTATAATTAGTAGTTAATACGCAGAGACTAGGAATGCAGAAGGTAAATTAGCTGAGTATTGATCGCAACTCTGCTGTCAGCTCTCTAGGGAAACTAAACTTCAGGTGCTTAATTCAGCTTCAACCGTAGCCAACCATTAATATTGTTTTGTTCTACAAACAAAAGTGGCTTTGTTTATTGTGTATTCTGCAAAGTAATACAATCAATTAAGCTATTTTTCCAACTCTAGCGTGTGTTTTTTTTATAGTCAATATATATCAAATGTCAATGTGCTCATCTGAATTCTTTAATGTATACTGACAGCACCCAGAGATTTAAACAATACTTTAAAGATTGTTTTTAAAGGGACATGAAACTCAGATTTTTTTCTTTCATGATTTAGGTAGAACATACAATTTTATACAACTTTCTAGTTAACTTCTGTTATCAAATGTGCTTCATTCTCTTGGTATCATTTGTTGACGGAGTAGCAATGCACTACTGGTTTTAAACTGAACACATGGGTGAGACAATGACAATCAGTATATATAAGCAGCCACCAATCAGCAACTAGAACCTAGGTTCTTTGCTACTCCTGAGCTTACCTAGATAAACCTTTCAGCAAAGGATAGCGAGAGAATGAAGCAAATTAAATAATATAAGTAAATTAGAAAGTTGTTTAAAATTGTATGCTCTGTCTAAATCATGAATGTCTAATTATGACTTTAATATCCCTTTAAGTAAAATTTTAGATAACTAATTCAATGTCTAGTGCTTTAGTTATCAGATGGAAGAATCTTTAAAGGGACAGTAAACACTTTCAGATTATAATATTAGATATTTGATTATGTGTAATAATAAAAAAAAACATTGTATTATAGTTTCATGAATTTATTTTGCACACACAGACTGAATTTATATGTATATAATCTATAAACTTTGTTTATTGAAAGCCAATTAAATCCATTGAAGGGTTTAACCCCTTAGTGACCAGACCACTTTTCAATTTGTTGACCGTCTGGGACCAAGGCTATTTTTGAATTTCTGCTGTGTTTATGTTTAGCTGTAATTTTCCTCTTACTCATTTACTGTACCCACACATATTATACGTTTTTCTCGTCATTAAATGGAATTTCTAAAGATACAATTATTGTCATTATATCTTATAATTTACTATAAAATTTTTTATAAAATATGAGGAAAATATGGGAATAAACACATCTACAACCACCAACAAACACCCATGCTGAATAGTTTCTAAATTTTGTCATGAGTTTAGAAATATCCAATGTTTACATGTTCTTTGCTTTTTTTGTACGTTATAGGGCCATAAATACAAGTAGCACTTTGCTATTTCCAAACCACTTTTTTTCAAAATGAGCGCTAGTTACATTAGAACACTGATATCTTTCAGGAATCCCTGAATATCCCTTGACATGTATATATATATATATATATATATATATATATATATATATATATATATATATATATATATATATATTTTTAGAAGACATCCTAAAGTATTGATCTAGGCCCATTTTGGTATATTTCACGCTACCATTTCACCGCCAAATGCGATCAAATAAAAAAATCGTTCACTTTTTCACAATTTTTTTCACAAACTTTAGGTTTGTCACTGAAATTATTTACAAACAACTTGTGCAATTATGGCATAAATGGTTGTAAATGCTTCTCTGGGATCCCCTTTGTTCAGAAATAGTAGACATATATGGCTTTGGCGTTGCTTTTTGGTAATTAGAAGGCCGCTAAATGCCACTGCGCACCACACGTGTATTATGCCCATCAGTGAAAGGGTTAATTAGGGAGCATGTAGAGAGCTTCTAGGGTTAATTTTAGCTTTAGTGTAGTGTAGTAGACAACACCTAGTATTTATCTAGGCCCATTTTGGTATATTTAATGCCACCATTTCACCGCCAAATGCGATCAAATAAAAAAAATTGTTCCCTTTTCCACAAACTTTTTCACAAACTTTAGGTTTCTCACTGAAATTATTTACAAACAGCTTGTGCAATTATGGCACAAATGGTTGTAAATGCTTCTCTGGGATCCCCTTTGTTCAGAAATAGCAGACATATATGGCTTTGGTGTTGCTTTTCGGTAATTAGAAGGTCACTAAATTCCGCTGTATTATGGCTAGCAGTGAAGGGGTTAATTAGGTAGCCTGTAGGGAGCTTGTAGGGTTAATTTTAGCTTTAATGTAGAGATTAGCCTCCCACCTGACACAACACACCCCCTGATCCCACCCAAACAGCTCTCTTCCCTCCCCCTCCCCACAATTGTCCCCGCCATCTTAAGTACTGGCAGAAAGTCTGCCAGTACTAAAATAAAAAGAAGCGTTATGTGAAACGCACGTCAGGGGCACCCTCACGAGGTCACAGAACCTCTCTCTTTTTAGACGCTTACTCAGTTAATATCAATAATTGTTCAGTGATAATGTCAGTATTAGTATAACAATAATTACAGTCTCCGCTATAGAAGAGACTTTCTTAGCTCAGCTTAATGTTGCTTAGATATCAGCTAGTTAAATGTAAATACTAGCCTCCGCTATAGAAGAGGCTTTTTTTGCAGCTTAGTATAGTGCTCTTAAACTGAATTTGCTTCATGTATGTTACCTGTGCAATTATTTATATTCCCTCATGTTAGTATCTGACGATAATACTGATATTAAATATATGCTATGATACAATTCAGGGCACACAGTATCTTATAATCTGTAAGAGTCAACCTTTACCACACCACATATGAGGTTTATTCAATTTACAGGTTGTGACTCTTAAAGCAGCAAACAAATCGTTGCTCTAATTTAGCTTCTTTTCAACTTTGGGAATATATTTTTCATAGATAAGTACTAACCATTTTTGTATATAAATATATAAATAAAAACAGCTGTTGTATTTTGATAATTGGGATATCTTAATAAGGAAACCCCTTTATGTTATGGAGAGATGTTATGTTTCAAACTAACACACAATATTATTTTGTAACTTACACAAGCATGACTGAGCTATAATATATAGATGGAAATCTTTATGTAACAGAATCTCATCAGAGGATACATTCTTTTCTGTTAGTTTTATTTCATCTGCCATACAAACAGTAGCTAAGCAAAGTATATAACTTTATTGCTTTATTGTTCTCTTTTACAAACCTGCTGTTGGAACCATAGACAATACCTTATAATAGGTTTATTCAATATTGTTACTGAATGGTTACAATATCAGAATATTTCTCTGACTTTATGTGCAACTCTCATACAATATGTACTAATCACTGAGTTCAAGCAAGTTTTAAAGTGTGTGTGTGTGCATGTGTTATTTAGTATAAGTGGTCTCTTTTTTCTATGAGATAAATTTTAATCCATACACTTTTGTTAAACGATTCAGATTCTGGGTTTACATGATATTTTTCTAGAGACAGGCAGTCTTTTTCTCTGTTTTGCAAACTCTTTTGCATTTTTTTGTACATAAATTTGTATACAACTGCCCTAACTCATGAATTTTAGGGCCAGCTAATATAAGCAACAATTGATAAAGCCCTATAATTCTAATTTATAAACCCAGTATACTTTCCCTCACCGTCCTTGCTTTTTAACTAAAATAAAAAGGTATCTTATTTTTTTAGCATATTTACATATGCTGCTGTGTAGGATCCCCCCTTAGCCCCCAACCTTCCTGATCCCCCGCCCAAACAGCTCTCTAACCCTCCCCCTCTACCTTATTGGGAGCCATCTTGGGTACTGGCAGCTGTCTGACCGTACCCAGTTTAGAATAAAATACATTTAAAAAAAAATTAAAAAAAAAATTCTGTAGTGTAGCCTCCCCCCCAAAGACCAACCTCCCAGATCCCTTAGATCCTTTTTTAATTCATTCCCTCCCCCTTTCTTCCACTTCTTTACATCACTTTTTTCTGTAGTGTAGTGGTTCCCACCCGCTCCCTCCCCGTGCACGCGCCTGCCCGCTGCTCTCCGTGCACGCATGTCCGTGCAAGCCCCTGACTACCATGCCCCTGATCCTGCCCCCCACTTCCTATTTGAAGCCATCGATGGCCGCCCATCCGTCTCCCACATCGGCTCCCACCCACCAACGATAAACGGCCATCGATGTCCGGTGCAAAGAGGGCCACAGAGTGGCTCTCTCTGCACTGGAGGGCTAAAAATGGTTATTGCAGGATGCCTCGATATCGAGGCATCACTGCAATAACCAGAAAGCGGCTGGAAGGGATCAGGATCGCTTCCACCACTTTCCAAGACCAACGACGTATGCCGTACATCCTCAGGTTAACTGTATTTTTTTTGAGGATGTACGGCGTATGTCGTCGGTCATTAAGGGGTTAATGGTTGCCTTTGGGACTGATAGTCCTCCTCTGTCACAGAGTCTCACCCATTTAAGGTGCAATAGTTCAATTTCTGCTGAGGGGAGTTAAATAACCCCAGATCAAGCCACACCGAAATGTAAGAACCATGTGTAATAAAATATAATAAAGATAATATTGGTTATAACACAGCGGGACCGCTGACAGTCTTACATTTAGTGTATTTTAGGAAGTGTTACTGCCCATTACTAGAGGATTTCACTATTCCTCTAACCAGACTGTGCTACAGCTCCTCCCAGCAGCAGCAGTGTTTACCGAGGTGTTTCTGTTCTCTGTCCAATGGGAACTGTTCCCATGCATTCTCGCTTGACTTGACCCCTGTTCACAAGCCTAACCTTGCCACAAAAGCCCAAATTAAACTTTAAAAATATAAATATAGCATGCAATTTAAATAAACTTTCCAATTTACTTCAGTTATCAAATTGTTCTGAGGCACCAACTCCTACTGAGAATTATACAAGAGTTTTCACAGTATATGTAAGTGGCTGATGGTTGTCACATAATACAGGTGACAAGGAAATGAACATTAAATTTGTCAGAATAAAATCTACTGCTCATCTAAAATTCAAAGTATGGGTTATTGCATTGACTTTTTATTATGCATCTGTTCATTATGCAGTTCTTTATTATGCATCTGTTCATTATGCTGTTCCATGCTATTTAATTTCCCTTTTAAGGGACATTCCAGCCCAAATTGGAATCCACGTGGATGCATTTCAATTTTGAATTAAAGCATTTTTGTAATATACATGTATTAGCAAAAATGCTTCTATGAAAAGCTATAGTTGTTTCAAAAGTGTATTTAAAGGGACACTGAACCCAATTTTTTTCTTTCATGATTCAGATAGAGCATGCAGTTTTAAGTAACTTTCTAATTTACTCCTCTTATCAAATTTTCTTTGTTCTCTTGCTATCTTTATTTGAAAAAGAAGGCATCTAAGTTAAGGAGCCAGAAATGTTTTTTCAGAACCATGGACAACACTTGTTTATTGATGCTGTCCAATCA
This sequence comes from Bombina bombina, assembly GCF_027579735.1. NCBI lineage: Eukaryota > Metazoa > Chordata > Amphibia > Anura > Bombinatoridae > Bombina > Bombina bombina. Next base: position 157,806,989 of record NC_069509.1, read on the forward strand.
GCAAGGACAACACAGGTTGTTCACTAAAAATGGGCCGGCATTTAAACTTACTTTCTTGCTTTTCAAATAAACATACCAAGAGAATGAAGAACATTTGATAATAGGAGTGAATTAGAAAAATTGCATGCTCTATCTGAATCACTAAAGAAAAAATGTGGGCTCAGTGTCCCTTTAAGTATGCACTGTGCACCAGCATTTTAAACACAGCACTTGCTCAGAGAGCTTAAGGTGCTTGGTACATGGTACATCTGTTAATGACTCATTTTGTTAATTGTTGATATGAAACAAGCCCCACTGGTGCTCTAAGCAGCTGCAGTATTTAAAATGCTGGTACACTGATAATATATAGCTATGCTTCACATGCATGTGCACAGAAATTTTTTAACAGTTATAACTTTTACTAGAGGCATTTTTGCGAATACCTGTAGTATATTGCAAATATGTTTCTATTCAAAGATGTAATTCATCTAGCTGCATTTACATTTTGACCGGAATGTACCTTTTAACTGACTTCAGTAGAGATGACAAGATATTGCAAGCAATGGATATTTTGCTAAGAAAAGGACAGTGGCTTGCTTTAGTCTACTTCAGTAACAACTCTGGATTGCTTGCTCCAAATAAGGCAAGCGTTGGAGGGAGTTTGTTTTAAAAACAATTGCTGCAAACAAGGTGTTAATGCATTCCAAAAGTTTTCACACTCACATAGTATGTTAATTTATTTGAAGACTGCAGAAAAATCTTCTAAATGTAGCCACCAATCAGCAAGCACTACCCAGGTGCTTAAACAAAAATGGGCTGGCTTGTAAACCTACATTCCTGCTTTTTCAAATAAAGTTAGCAAGTGAACAAATAAAAATGAATAATGGTAGTAAATTAGAAAGTTGCTTAAAATTGCATGATCTATTTTAAGGATTACATTTTGACATTGCAGCTAGGTAGGAGGAGGTTATTAGGCAGTTCATTGGATTATGTGTCAGAGGGGGAGGAGTCACAGAGGTGATTTAAGGCACTGCAGGTAGGTAGTCTTTCATTAACTTGCTGGTCTATCTTGCAGGTTAAACCATGGAGATGTCACAGCATGTTTTTAGGTTTCTCAGGCATATTTCAGAAGAAACTATGGCACCTGCAAGGAAGAAAGCAGCTTTTACTCATCAAAGTGAGATTGTTCACCCTTCTCTCTCTGTTCCTTATGGAAGATCTCGTGAAAATATTTGTGATGCCTTTGGCCAAAGAAAAAATACTGGACCCCTGCACTTGCCTGGTATTCCTGGGGATTAAAATAGACTCTGTGGCAAAGCATTGTAGGTTGCCATTGGTAGAGCCTCCAAGTCTATCTTATTCATGTTGGAAACTGGGCTTCCCTTACAGAGCTACAATTGCTGTTTGGTTTGCTTTCTTTTGTTCTAGGGTTATTGCCCTGGGTAAGTCATTTAATTGTAGGATGGAGGCAGCCACCATAGGTTTAATGTAAAGCACCCATTTGTGCCTACACAGCCGTTAGAGCATACTCAGATGTTTGGATGAGGTTCCTTAGGGATTTTAACTGAATAATGTTATAGTGGAGAATGCCCCTCATATGATGACAGTTGGACAACATAAAGGGACATTAAAGTCAAAATGAAACTTTCATGAATCAAATAGAGCATGCAGCTGTAATCAACTTTGAATTTTCTTCTATTATCTAATTTGCTTGTTCTCTTGGTATGCTTTGTTGAAAAGCATAGCTGTTGATTGCTGGCTTCAGCTATAGTTTTCTTGTCATGTTCTGAAGTATTCAGCTAGCTCCCAGTAGTGCATGGCTGCTCCTTCATTGGATTCCAAGAGAATGAAACTAATTTAATTATAGAAGTAAACTGGACATTTATTTAAATTGTATGATCTGTCTGAATCATGAATATATTTGTGAGTTTCATGTCCCTTAATGGACACTGCAACAAACACAATGCTAGAGGTAACACAATGCTAGAGGTAATGCACTACAAAATGTTTGGGATGGAGGACGTAACTTGGTTAGATAATGAAATAAATTAACATAGTAAATAAGGTTGAAAAGAGACATAAGTTAATCAAGTTCAACCTATTCAAATCTTAATATACTTACAATAAAAACTCCAGTTGATCTTAAATTAATCCCATTAAAAAAGGTGACCCATTTAACACAATCAATCATATCCCTGAATTCTGTTTCTAGCCAAAAATGTATGTAAACCATTTTAAATGTATCTAAGGTATTGGCATTTACTACCTCCTTAGGTAATGAGTTCCACAATTGTTTTTGCTCTTAAAGTGAAAAAACATTTACTTTGCTGGAGATTAAAGGGACAGTCAACCATAGAATTGTTATTGTTTTAAAAGATAGATAATCCCTTTATTACCCATTCCCCAGTTTTGCATAACCAACACAATTATATTAATACACTTTTTACCTCTGTGATTACCTTGTATCTAGGAACCTTCTTCCAGCCCCCTGATCACATGACTGTGACTGTTTATTATCTATTGTCTTAAATTTAGCATTGTATTGTGCTAGTTCTTAAATAACTTTCTGTGCCTGAACACAGTGTTATCTATATAGCCCACGTGTACTTTCTGTCTCTTTGTGTTGAAAAGAGATTTAAAAAGCATGTGATAAGAGGCAGCCCTCAAAGGCTTAGAAATTAGCATATGAGCCTACCTATGTTTAGTTTAAACTAAGAATACCAAGAGAAAAAAAGCAAATTTGATGATAAAAGAAAATTGGAAAGTTGATTAAAATTAAAAGTCCTATCTGAATAATGAAAGTTTAATTTATACTTGACCGTCCCTTTAAATCTCCTTTTCTCCAGCCTTAAATTGTGACCTCTTGTCACAAATAATTTTCTTGGAATAAAAAGCTTCCTCCATCTCTGTATATGGGCCTTGAATATATTTATATAAAGTAATGATGTCACCTCTCAAATGCCTTTTTCTAGAGAAAACAGACCCAGTTTGGTTAGCCTCTCCTCATAGGTTAAATTCTCCATTACTCTTATTAGTTTTGTGGCCCTTCTCTGAACTTTTTATAACTCTGCAATGTAATGTCTTTGTTTGAGATTGGTCCACAGAACTGCACTCCATACAGAATTATGCTTATTAGCCTCAGAAGCCCCTGCCCTGCATTCTGCACCCATCTTTCGCATGTTATCTATTTTTACTCTCAAATCCTTTCCTCCTCTTTTTGGCAAAGTCTGGTCCCATTGAAATAATAGTTTGCCTGCTTATTTTTCTTTCAAAATGTAGAACCTTGCATTTTCTAGTATTAAATCTCATTTTCCATTTACCTGCCCATTCTTCTAATTTTTGTTGATACCCTTGTAAAGCAATTTCATCCTGCACTAACCTAAGGATTTTACTCAACTTTGTTTCATCTGCCAAAATAGAGATCTTGTTATTTAATCCGTGCTCCAAGTCATTAAGAAAAATCTTAAAATGAACAGGGCCCAGTACTGATCCCTGGGGGACTCCACTGATTACCTTTGTCCAATTTGAGTATGATCTGTTTACTACTACTCGTTGCTCCCTGTCTTTTTTCCAGTTATTTATCCATGAGCTAACATTTTTATCTATTCCCAGTTCCAGTCAAACACCTTTGCAAAATACAAGTTTATCACATCAACTGATTCCCCTTTATCTCTATTTTTACTTACTTACAAACAATTAAGAAATACTTAGCTTGGACAATAGATTAGCAGTGTACACAACAAAAGATTAGTATTATTACCCCCAAATGGCCTTGCAACTCTAAAAACATGGTGCTTGAGGGCCCGTGTTTCTGGCGGTCTAAAGACCACTACTCCATAACCCTGTCCTCTTGGTCTAAAGACCGCTGCTCCATAACCCTGTCCTCTTGGTCTAAAGACCGCTGCTCCATAACCCTGTCCTCTTGGTCTAAAGACCGCTGCTCCATAACCCTGTCCTCTTGGTCTAAAGACCGCTGCTCCATAACCCTGTCCTCTTGGTCTAAAGACCGCTGCTCCATAACCCTGTCCTCTTGGTCTAAAGACTGCTGCTCCATAACCCTGTCCTCTTGGTCTAAAGACCACTGCTCCATAACCCTGTCCTCTTGGTCTAAAGACCACTGCTCCATAACCCTGTCCTCTTGGTCTAAAGACCGCTGCTCCATAACCCTGTCCTCTTGGTCTAAAGACCACTGCTCCATAACCCTGCCCTCTTGGTCTAAAGACCGCTGCTCCATAACCCTGTCCTCTTGGTCTAAAGACCGCTGCTCCATAATCCTGTCCTCTTGGTGTAAAGACCACTGCTCCATAACCCTGTCCTCTTGGTCTAAAGACCGCTGCTCCATAACCCTGTCCTCTTGGTCTAAAGACCGCTGCTCAATAACCCTGTCCTCTTGGTCTAAAGACCACTGCTCCATAACCCTGTCCTCTTGGTCTAAAGACCACCGCTCCATAACCCTGTCCTCTTGGTCTAAAGACCACTGCTCCATAACCCTGTCCTCTTGGTCTAAAGACCACCGCTCCATAACCCTGTCCTCTTGGTCTAAAGACCGCTGCTCCATAACCCTATCCACTTGCTCTGATGAAGTGAACAGGAATCGCCACAATTCAACCTGATTGAGTACGTTTGGGTTGATTGACACCACCCTGCTGGCGGCCCCTTGGCCGTGAGTCTGCAGGGGGCGGCGTTGCACCAGCAGCTCTTGTGAGCTGCTGGTGCAATGCTGAATACGGAGAGCGTATAGCTCTCCACATACAGCGATGTCTGTCGGATCTGATCCGCACTGTTGAATCAGGTCCAACAGACATTTGATAATTCTGCCTCGCAATGTTCATCAGTTCTCAGCAATTTCAAACCTTTACAACAGGGTATAAATTAACATGCATGCTTATTAGTAACAATATACCCATTTTTACATTACATTAGTACCATGAGAATGATACATAGTTTTTAAATGTTGCTAAACAACATCATTTATATCTTTTTATGTGGTCTGTGGAGCTATGAAACTTGTTCAGTAGCCTTGAGAGATATCAAGGACATAAACTTAATTTTAAAGTATTATTAAAAAATGCTATAATGCATTAAACGTTTTCTTATTTCGCTCTTGTTAGATTATACTTTGGGTCTAACCCCACAATAAAAAAAACTGCTCTCTTTATATTTGGAGTATATATATTTTCTGCAGGTGTTTTTCTTCTGATATGTACACAGTTATCTCATTGGATAACCAATTGCATTTAGTGCTTAATTTTAAAGAAAGGGTCAGGATTTGAAAGTTTATTTAGAATAATGCTGAGATAAACACGTTTCTAATTGCGTTACGTTGCTATGGTAAAATTGTTAGGTCCTTTGACATACATTTGTAAGGATGTGTGTTCAAGTCCTTTGACTGCTTATTATACACAATAGCATACAATTAAATAAAATACATTTCCAAGGAACATAGGATTGCCCTTCTTAGATAACCTCCATATCTATGTTTCTACCACTAAAGAGCAAGATTACAAGTGCTGCACGGTCGGGATTAGCAGTATCACTGGATGACGCTAATATTAGCACACAACTTGATATTACAAGTCCATGATAAATCCCATTTACCAGAGATGGGTTAGAATTGCTCGACCACAACCTACACTTATAATCTGGCCCAAAATGTTTTAGAAAAAGAAATACACCTATTTTATAAATAATATAGTCACCACTTAGATAATGTGGGTAAAAGAGATGTGAACAACAAACTAATCTACTATAAATTAAATAACATTCAATAGATCATTAATTAGCCCATCTGTGTATCCCCACAACAACCTGAACTATTGTTTTTTGTTCTGGAGCAGAGGCGTCTGGAAAAGTATATGCAAATGAGCAATACAATGCCCCACCTTTTTTGCTTCAAGTATCTGTTTTAAATATGGACTCCCTCATGCTAGTGCAATGCTGCTCTTAGCAGCGTTGGAGAGTGCAGGATAATATAGGATGACATCTTATATAATAAGAAAAGGGCTACCCAAACTATGATCCAAAGACCACAAACAGGTTTGTATTGTGGCTCTCAGGACCACTGAGCAGAAAGCAAACAGTTATTTGTTATTGAAACTGCAGTTTCACACTTTTTACTGATTAAGTATGTGTATTTTTACCAAATGTTGTAAATGTGATTAGTACATACACTTAAATAATTTAAAATGTATGTGATTTTTAATTAAAGATGTTAATATAATATAATTTTATTTTAATGTGCCTATTTTAGCAAAGTGTAAGTATGATATATTGTGGTTTGCAGGTTGCAGCCATTCCCAGTATTATTTACTGGCGTTCTATATTAAAAATGTAGTTAGTGACTGGCCTTAAATATAAAACACCATTGATGACAGACACGTGCACAGACATTTAGGCCCAAAGTGGAGTGTTATTGATAGCATAAGGTGAGCTATCAATATCGCAAGACTGCGCAAAGATTAGCACACAATTTGTATTATAGGTTCATGGTAAAACAGAATTATAAGTGACAGTTTAGAGTGGTCAACATCTCTTTAGTGTGCTCTATATATTCAAAGGATAGCACGGCTGTGCTATACATCACTCATAAGTAGTGAGTTAGCATAACGGTGTGACAAGAGACCTGAAATAAAGTATAAAAAAATGCATGCAAAACATATTAAAATAAAGTATTACACTCATCTACCTGACTATCTATCTATCTATCTATCTATCTATCTATAGATAGTCCATAGGGGTTAAGCACTCACAACAACTCTGCAGCTTCCGGGGTGCACTTCTAAAAATACTTAATACTTAATACTTAATACTGACACACTGATATAAGAAGGCACTCACCGTATTTATATTGGGGTGAAAACGTTCACGCTTGAATAAAGAGTATCATTTATAAATATGGTGAGTCCCTTTTTATATCAGTGTGTCACTATATATATATATACACACACACACATATGAAATAGATGTGCACAGGCAAAAAAAAAAAATTATTTGTCTGAAATATTAGTTTTTGATTTTTTGTTAAATGTTCGGTTTTGGGCAAATCTCATCCATGCAGTCATTCGGTTTGGATGATTATTGGACTTAGATTTGTTATCATTATTTCCAAAGGGAACAGCTAATAAATTATCTTATGAATATTAACAAAAATGTATGACTTAAATCCAGCATTTAGTGCCTGACCGGCTGTCCCTAACATCAGTCATTAGTAATATTATGGCAGGATTAGACAGGGGATGATGGACAAATGAATGGTCAGGCCCCCTGTACATCATTACAAACAAAGGAGCATATGAATAAAACAATACAACTCCTTCTCCCCATTCTTGCACCTTTTTTAGCGCCAGAAGGCATGAGTAAATGAATACATTGATTTTGTCAAACGACCATTTGCTTTTCATCCATTTCGTCCAACAATGTATTTGGTTGTTCGTATATTAAATGACTCAAGAAATCAGCATCTCTAATATTAACTGTTAATTATTTGTATACTGTATAAAGATGATAGATAAAGACATAGTAACATAGTAGATGAGGTTGAAAGAAAACAGATTTCCATTGAGTTCAACCTACAATACAAGCTCAAGTTGAGCTTAACTTAATCCCATTAAACCCATTTAACATAAGCAATCATATCCTTGAGCTCTGTTTCTAGCCAGAAATGTATTTAAGCCATTTTTAAACGTATCTAAGGTATTGGCATTCACTACCTACTTAGGCAACGAGTTCCACAATTTGATTGCTTCCACCAACTCTGTAAATAGGTCTAGAATATATTTACATAAAGTAATCATATCCCCTCTCAAGTGCCTTTTTTTCTAGAAAAAAAACAGACCCAGTTTGGCTAACCTCTCCTCATAGTTTAAAGGAACTGTAAATACAGTAAATTTGCATGAACAACAAATGCACAATAAAAAGACACTACAATTGCATTTAGTCTGAGCTTCAAATGAGAAGTAGATTTTTTTCTGACAAATTACAAAGTTATGTCTATTTCCACTCCTTTTGTTTCATGTGACAGCCATCAGCCAATCACAAATGCACATACGTATTTTCTATGAATTCTTGCACATGCTCAGTAGGAGCCGATGATTTAAAACGTGTAAATATAAAAAAACTGCACATTTTGTTAATGGAAGTAAATTGAAAACTTGTTTAAAATTGCTGTTCTATCTGAATCATCTTTTCTCAAGAGCTTTAACTTTATACTGAGACTATTATTAAGTAATTCTAAACCTACAGTAACTTACATTAAAGGGACACTCAATAAAAATTAAACTTACATGATTCAGATAGAGCATGCCATTTTAAACAACTTTCCAATTTACTTCCATTAACAAAATGTACACAGTCTTTTTATATTTACACGTTTTGAGTCACCAGCTCCTACTGAGCATGTGCAAGAATAAGTGTGTATGCATTTGTGAATGGCTGAAGTCTGTCACATGATACGTGTATGCATTTGTGATTGGCTGATGGCTGTCACATGGTACAGGGGGAGTGGAAATAGACATAACTTTTAAAATTGTCAGAAAAAAAATCTACTACTCATTTGAAGTTCAGACTAAGTGCTATTGCATTGTCTTGTTATCTTGCATTTGTTGATTATGCAAATCTACGGTGTTGACTGGTCCTTTAACAAACTACATCCATGGTTTAAATACATTCATATTTTCCCTATCTGACACAATTTCAGTTTTATATTTTATAGGGCTTGCTATTCTTAACTTAGGATGATGCTGAGATAGAAAAATGAAGCCATAATATAGGACATTACATTTGTAAAATCAGCATATTGAATATCAGATGATAGCAATGGAGAATTTTAAATGGCATGACTAAGCACTAGCACTGTACATTTCATTTAATTCCTGCAGCATTTGCATTATTTGAATTATAAGCTTACTGTGTGTATCCATAACATTAAAAATGGAAAGGTTGCATTAACTTAGTGACAGTCCAAAAATTAGGTCAAGGTGTTGAGTGTGGATAATTGAATTAACCACCAGAAGTTCTGTTCATCGCCTTGGATGTGTCCTGCCAGGTAGTGCTGATGTTGTAGAAAATGGTGGAGGAAAGGAATAACTTTTAGTAAATTTTAGTTGATGTAGAGTAGAAGCCGATATCAGGTTCAGCAGATAAGAAGGTGCAATATAAGATGTGTAGACAGCCAGGCCAGGGGTCTTAGATATATTGTCAGTGCAAATAGGATCCAAAAGCACAACCAGTCCAAGCCAGAGGTTAAATCATGATAAAAACAGGTAAGAACCCACAAACATAGAGGGACAGTAAAAGGCACAAAGCAGGGTCTGGTATCAGAAGTCATGGTTACTCATTAGCCTGAATCTGCCAGCTGGAGTGATGATTTGTACTCACAGGCTGAATTGGAAACGCAGCGTTCTCTGAACTGATCATCGCAGTGTAGTTATGATCTGCAGCTTTTGTCAAAAAGCACAGGTGACACAGATGTTCTATTGCCAGGTGCAGAATGTGTATCTGGGGGTGAATTTATTGTTTGTAAACCTAATCAGTATTCTAACACCTGCAGTCAGCCTGTATCTATCAGGTGTGTTTTGTTATAGATAAGTTGCAGTATCTTAGTGACCTGCTACCTCTATATTGTACCTCATCATGAACTGCTTGCTACCTGTCTATAGTACCTAATGTCTATTTACATGTTGTATAGTCTGGTCAGTCACCTGCCTATTGTATCTGATGATCTGTAACTTGCCTATTGTACATGTTGCTCTGTTACCTGTCTATTGCACCTTTTCATCCCTATTATTCATGCTGGTCTGTTACCTATCTATAGTACCTGCAATTTATTATATGCCTATACCCCATATGTAGTAAGTGCCTGTACCTGCCAGTGACTTATAAGTCTGTGCACCATATATAAATGATATGTCTGTTACCTCCAAGCCTGTACACTTACTGTTGTACCTGGTGTTCTATCTGCCTATAATAACTGCCTATATATTATCTACTATTGGTACCTAAAAGCAAGTTATCTTTATGTCTGTTACCTGCACATTGTGTGCTGACCTGTTACCTGCCAGTATATTATATGATTATAGCGCCGGTTGACCTGTATCCACCAAGCCTGTTAGCTTACATTTGTACTGGGTGGCCTACCTGCTTATAATACTTGCTGGACTTTCATATGTGTATATAATCATCTGTGGTTATTACACCTACCTTTGGTACCTACTGACATGTAACCCGCTAACCTGCCTATTGCACCTACCTGCCTATAGCTAGTTCCCTAGCAAATTTATCCTGAACTATTTCAACCTTACTAAATATATTTAAATGGGCATTGTACTCCAATATTTTTCTAACACACATATGAAACAGCACAATTTACACATGTTGAAAATAGTAAAAAAAAAAAAAAAAACTTCCAAAGATTTTGTGTGATATAATTTCTCTCTATAGAGGTGAGTTTTTGATCATCAGCCCCCCAGAGAGATGAGAGATGCCTTTCACAGAAAGTAATGAGGCTCTCTGGGGTACAGAATTTTACAGGGGAGAGTGACGTAAACAGGAGAACACCTGGGACTGATATAAAATCTCAGTTTGCAGCAAATACAAATTAAACTGAAATGATTCACTAAAATTTAACTTGCTTTTGCCTGTAGTTTAGTATATATTACTTTTATGTCAGTAAAATAGGTGTATTGGTAATTTTGAACAAACTTTACTTGCATACAGCTGGCGAGATAATTCAGTGAGATATGCTTATTTAAAATGCTTTTAGTAAGCCAATGGCAATAGACATACACTGTCTGTGCAGCCACCAATCAACAGATACCACCCAGCTCCTGAGCCTATCTAGTTATGCGTTTCAACAAAGGATACCAATAGAACAAAGAAAATTAGATAAATAAATGGAAAGTTGTTTAAAATTGTATGTTCTATATCACTGGTGTTGAAACCCATACTCGGGCCTCCTCAACAGGTCAGGTTTTCAGGCTTACCTTGGATGAGAGCAGGCAAAATAACCATGTTTACTAATCAGCTGATTATTTCACCTGTGCTTTAATTCAGATATCCTCAAAATCTGTCCTGTTAGGGAGATCTGAGGACATGTTTGAAAACCAGTGCTCTATATGAATCATGAAAGAAAAAATTGGGGTTTCATGTTCCTTTAAGGTGAAAGTTTTGGGGAAATCAGATCATCTCCTTAGTGTAAATAAAACACTAGTACCTATAAAATACAATCTGCTAGATTACGAGTCTTGCGTTATGAGTAAAAAAGCAGCGTTAAGGCTCATACGAGTCTTGTAGGTACAGCTGTCCCGCACACTTTTTTTGCCTTACCGCAAATCAACTTACGCAATTTGCGTATAGTCTTTTTTCAATGGAACTTCCATAGTGCCGGTATTACAAGCTTTTTTTTTTAGGCCAAAAAGTGAGCGGTGCAGCCTATCCCGCAAGATTCGTAATGCATTCTAAAGTCAGTAGTTATGAGTTTTACACTACAAAGCCGTAGCATAAAACTCATAACTAAAGTGCTAAAAAGTACACTAACCCTAACCCTAACACCCCCTAACTTAAATCTAATTATAACCTACAATTAATAACTAAATAATTCCTATTTAAAACTAAATACTTACCTGTAAAATAAACCCTAAGCTAGCTACAATATAACTAATAGTTACATTGTATCTAGCTTAGGGTTTATTTTTATTTTACAGGCAAGTTTGTATTTATTTTAACTAGGTAGAATAGTTAATAAATAGTTATTAACTATTTACTAACTACCTAGCTAAAAAAAAAATACAAATGTACCTGTAAAATAAAACCTAACCTGAGTTACACTAACACCTAACATTACACTACAATTAAATACATTAAATACAATTAAATAAATTAAATACAATTACCTAAATTACAAAAAAACAAACAAACACTAAATTACACAAAACAAAAAAAAACAAATTACAAGATATTTAAACTAATTACACCTAATCTAATAGCTCTATAAAAAAAAGCTCCCCCAAAATAAACCCCCCCTAGCCTAAACTAAACTACCAATAGCCCTTAAAAGGGCCTTTTTGCGGGGCATTTCCCCAAATAAATCAGCTCTTTTACCTGAAAATGAAATGCAAACAACCCCCCCAACAGTAAAACCCACCACCCACACAACCAACCCCCAAATAAAACCCTAACAAAAAAACTAAGCTCCCCATTGCCCTGAAAAAGGCATTTGCATGGGCATTGCCCTTAAAAGGGCATTTAGCTCTATTGCAGCCCAAAGTCCTAACCTAAAATAAAACCCACCCAATAAACCCTTAAAAAAACCTAACACTAATCCCCTGAAGATCCACTTACAGCTTTGAAGATCCGACATCCATCCTTAACGAAGCCGGGAGAAGTCCTCATCGAAGCGGCAAGAAGTCCTCAACGAAGCCGGGAGAAGTCTTCATCCAAGCCGGGAGAAGTGGTCCTCTAGATGGGCAGAAGTCTTCATCCAGATGGCATCTTCTATCTTCATCCAGACGGCATCATCTATCTTCATCTAGACGGCATCTTCTATCTTCATCCATCCAGCGAGGATCGGGTCCATCTTCAAGACATCTGGCATGGAGCATCCTCTTCTTCCGACGACTACCCGACAAATGAAGGTTCCTTTAAGTGACGTCATCCAAGATGGTGTCCCTTAGATTCCGATTGGGTGATAGAATTCTATCCGCCAATCGGAATTAAGGTCGAAAAAATAATATTGGCTGATGCAATCAGCCAATTGGATTGAACTTCAATCCTATTGGCTGATCCAATCAGCCAATAGGATTGAGCTCACATTCTATTGGCTATTCCAATCAGCCAATAGAATGCAAGTTCAATTTAGTTTAGGCTAGGGTTTTTTTTATTTTGAGGGGGCTTTTTTATTTTGATAGGGCTATTAGATTAGGTGTAATTAGTTTAAATATCTTGTAATTTGTTTTTTATTTTGTGTAATTTAGAGTGTGTTTTTTTGTAATTTAGGTAATTGTATTTAATTTATTTATTTTGTATTTCATTTATTTAATTGTATTTAATTTAGGTAATGTATTTAATTGTAATGTAAGGTTAGGTGTTAGTGTAAGACATGTTAGGTTTTATTTTACAGGTAAATTTGTATTTATTTTAGCTAGGTAGTTAGTAAATAGTTAATAACTAGTTAGTAACTATTCTACCTAGTTAAAATAAATACAAACTTGCCTGTAAAATAAAAATAAACCCTAAGCTAGATACAATGTAACTAATAGTTATATTGTAGCTAGTATTTAGTTTTAAACAGGAATTATTTAGTTATTAATTGTAGGTTTTAATTAGATTTATTTTAATTATATTTAAGTTAGGGGGTGTTAGGGTTAGGGTTAGACTTAAGTTTAGGGGTTAATAAATATAATATAGTGGCGGCGACGTTGGGGGCAGCAGATTAGGGGTTAATAAATGTAGGTAGGTTGTGGTGACATTGGGGGAGGAAGATTTGGCGTTAATAAATATAATGTAGGTGTCGGCGATGTTGGGGCAGCAGATTAGGGGTTAATACGTATAATGTAGGTGGCGGCGATGTCCGGAGCGGCAGATTAGGGGTTAATAAGTATAATGTAGGTGTCAGCGATGTCAGGGGTGGCAGATTAGGTATTAATAAGTGTAAGATTAGGGGTGTTTAGACTCGGGGTTTATGTTAGGGTGTTAGGTGTAAACATAAATTTGTTTTTTCCATAGGAATCAATGGGGCTGCGTTACGGAGCTTTACGCTGCTTTTTTGTAGGTGTTAGGCTTTTTTTCAGCCGGCTCTCCCCATTGATGTCTATGGTGAAATCGTGCACAAGCACGTACAACCAGCTCACCGCTGACTTAATCAGAGCTGGTATTGGAGTGCGGTATGGAGCACAATTTTGCTCTACGCTCACTTCTTGTCTTTTAACGCCGGGTTTAGAAAAACCTGTAATAGCAGCGCTGTAGGTAAGTGAGCGGTGACAATAACGTGCAAGTTAGTACCGCACCCCTCATAACGCAAAACTCGTAATCTGGACGAATGTGAATGATGTAGTTGAGATCTCCACATTGAGTTCAGTTCTGCTTTTTGACTATACAGCATGTCAACGCAAGTGTAAAAAATATTTTGTTCTGACATAGTGACAGGTTGCAGTTTGTAAAAGTGTAATGATGATGATACCTTTTGTGACCTGTCAGTATGGGACTTTGGTTCATTTTTTTTATATCAGACTTTTGACAGTTTTTTGTTTTGTTTATTTTTTTGTACTTATTTACTATTCCTGCTGCAATAAGATCTATAGCATAAACAGATTGGATGCTTTAACAAGCCTATCATATAGTCCATAACACAGCGGAATATAAAATATAAATCTGCTGCAGAAGCACAAACGGCAAATCCTTGTAAACCTGAATTTTACTGGGAAAATTAAAAAAAACCTCAATAATACACTTTATTTTAAACCATGGAGATTTTGTTATTTTTAACGTGGATGTTTCTTTAGTTCTGGCAGCTACATTGTAGGGGCTGTATGGGATTTAAATAGAGGATATGTGAATTTATTTGTCTATAAACAAAACACACTAGGCTTATGTGCTCTCTGTGTGTGTTTATATTCATTCCTAAGTGGCAAAGGAGATAACACTCAAATGACTTTTTAAAGGGTGTGTCCCTGGACTGTAGACAAATACAAATTTATCTAAGAAAATTACAGTTTTAAACGTTTTTAAAACGTTTAGAACTTAATTGCTAATATATACTATACATATATAAATACAAAGGGACAGTGCATAGTAAAATTTACTTGTGACATTGACGTGCCCTTAACGTTTGTCCAGTGACTGGTTAATCTAGCTGCAGAGTTTAAAATGTATGGGGAATTGCTCCTTTAGGTTTTCTATATGTGATAAATATTTCTGCTAATTGAAACCACAACACAATCAATTCACTCTATATACGCACACAAAATCATCCTTATCTGATCTCACATAGTATACTCAAAGACCAATACTTAGGGCTGGATAATCAAAGGATCTTTGTGTCCATAGGGAAATGTTAACTTTTGTCTTGCTAGTCTCACAAAGCCCTTGCCAAGTTAAATGGTTTAAAAAAGTGGGTTTACCCTTGTTGTACAGACAATGTGTGATATGGCTTCTGTAGGAAAGTATAGGTTTATCTACCTTTAAAGGGACATTATACACATGTTTTGTTTGCATAAATGTTTTGTAGAAGATCCATTTATATAACCCCTCTGGGAGTGTTTTTGTAACAATATATAGTTTTGCTTATTTTTTGAAATAACATTGTGCTGATTTTCAGACTGCTAACCAAGCCCCAAAGTTTTTTTTCGATGTTTGATGTATACATACTTCAGACTGCTTCTGTTTGTATAATGGGTCTTTTCATATGCAGGGGAGAGGGGAGGTTCTGCTATCAGCCCCTTTCAGTGGGTGTCCCAGGCATCTCATTAACAGTGTTAAACTGGGAGCTTCTAAGTAAGCTTTTAAAATGTGTTTTACACTCGATTTTTATATCAGTGTCTGTGTATAGCCTTCTTTATAGTAGTGTCTATTACATGCAGTTATATGAAAATTGGTGTATACTGTCCCTTTAAACATTCTGAGCAGATTGCTAATAAATGTGAATCTCAGCAGTGTGAAGGGGGCATATTTTCAAAAGATATTTAAAGAACATATAAAGTACGTAAATCTGAAAATGGATAGTGTTTTTTAATGCATCAATCTATATGCAAACACATTTTCATAGTAAATGAAGTATATTTTCTATAAAATCTTGCGAATAAAATAGTGACAGTAAATATATGTGAAAATGTTTACCTAAGCTAGCATGTATTTTTTTTAAATATTTAAACATACCTGCAAGGTTTCCTCACTGTTATAAAAATTATGCCCATGAAATCCTTATATGTTTGCTGTGTAATTGAGGATCATTGTTAATAAAGAAAAACAACACATTAATAATGAACCTATTTGAGCTGAGGCATTATGGGTAAAGTGCATGTGTAAATGGGGTATTATATTTATATATGCCTTACACTAGTTTATAATGTACTTTAATTTCCCTTATTAAAAGCCTGTTTTGTATTTTTTTGTGTTTTTTGTTTTTAACCTTTTAACGCCGTTATGCCGTTGTATTCCGTCATATTTACACTGGGCTTTAAAGCCGTTATGACGGAATAGAACGTCATATCAAACGGCTGTCCTGAAGCCTTCTGCGCTTCAAGGACTTGATCGCGGTCTGGAGGGCGTTCCTAGGGTTGTAGGGACGCCCCCCAGATGCGATCCAATAATTGAAATCTCGCGATCGTATGCACGATCGCGTAGTTTCAATTTGTCTACATCGGAACAGGTGTTCCGATGTAGACACTTTAACCCTGTCACGAAAGGGTTAATAGAAATGGGATATTGATATTTTGCAGAAGAACGTGAGCGCAAATGTTCGCATTTGCAATAATGAGGTTTTTTTTTTATAAAGTTTGCACTCTGCAAATCTGTTTTTATAAAATTATGAGGTCTCGAACATTGAAACTGCTTAGCTGCTGTAATATAAATTGTGTTCTCCGTGTATAGTATGACTTTACTTGCAATATCACATTTGCACAGTGTGAGCGCAATAAAAGTCCTGAGATTTTCATATAGGTGAGGAAACCCGAAAAAAGCTGCTATTTTAAATGATAACATACAAATAAAGGAGCTATTTGTAATTTTTATGCAATTCAATACACTCCAGTATAAAATGTATAACTGACAGCATATTAAGCAGCAAAAAAAAAAAAAAAATTAAAATTCACAGTACACTGTCCCTTTAAATGCTCATATAACTGTGACAATGATATTCTCAAAGCTTTGTATGAGCTGGTACCTGAATTATTTAATACCAAGATGTCTCAGTATAATATGGTAACCATTACTTAAAACATTAGTGAAATGTGATCAAAATGATTATGTTACTCTAATACCATGGCTGTGTCATGTAAAAATGTATTCTCTTTATGACAAGGAAAACAATGCAAAATGAAACAAAATATGTATAATTGGATCAAGTTATTAAAGTTGACTTTGAAGAACAATCTTATCATTGTACTGTAATGAGATACAACTTGGAGTCCCATTTGGAGCTGATACTTTGTATCAAGTTCCTATTAAGGATACATAAACACATTCTAAACATTATGCTGATATCTTTTCCAATAAAAGCTTTTAGTTGAGATGTTTTCTAATTCTTCTTATACTTTAGTATTCCAGATGGGCTAAATTGGGTAATAAATGATTAAGGTCAATTTATCAGTAATCTCTTTTCAAGCCAATTGGTTACAGCTTGACACATCATGCAGTTTATATAATTAGTTCTGGGTCCCTGGGGAAAATAAAGTATCATTTTTTGGTGTGATATCAGGGAATAGTGAAGAAATATTGCTCTTTGTATTCTAGAAATGTGCACTTCTTTTTGTAAGAATGAAAAACTTAACAAATGTGATTATTTGTTGCATTTGTGTTAAAACAAATTGTATTATTATACTTTATTTATATAGCACCAACATATTCCACAGTGCTGTCCAAGCCAAGGATAATTTTTTTTTAAATAAAACAATAATACAAGACTTGAAAGACAAAACAAAATTTGACAAATACAAACAGAAGGCGTTGAGGGTCTTATTTCATGGGAACTTACAATCTAGAAGGGTAGGAGGCTTAGGGACAGGAGGCGAGGACTGTAATGGTGAGAATGATGTTAGTACAAAGTTAGATGAGGGCAATTATTAGTTAAGTGGAATTCCTTTGTTACTGAGTTAGGTGGTTGGCTTCCCTGAACAAAAATGTCTTTCGGGGGCGTTTATAAGAAGGCAGATTATAGGGGACAGTCTGACAGCGTGGGGGAGAGCGTTCCAGAGCTTATGGGGCCACACGAGAGAAGTCCTGCAGTCTAGCGTGGGAAGAGGTGATGATAGAAGATGCAGGGAGCAGGTCATTGTTGGACCTTAGGGGGCGGGCTGGAATATATTTGTTGATAAGGGAGGACAGGTAGTGGGGAGTGGCGTTGGTAAGGGCTTTGTAGGTCAGGGTGAGAATAATTGAAAGAATAATTAATTGATGTAGCAACAAAATGTGTTAATACATTTATTTCTTATTCTTTCATTAAAAAAAACTACAAATACAAACACTGCATCAGCCCTCTTATTACCACCAGAACCCTCCGGCACTTAAAGGGACATGGAGCTCAAATTTTTTCTTTCATGAGTTAGAAAGAGCTTGCAATTTTTTTTTTTTAATTTTACTTCTGTTATCTATTTTGCTTTGTTCTCTTGATAGCCTTTGCTGAAAAGCATATCTAGATAGGCTTAGTAGCTGCTGATTGGTGGCTGTACATAGATCAGGAAACAGGAAACAGCTGCACATACGATCCATGTAAAAGCAATTCTTTACTGAGAAAAAGCAGATAAAAAGTACACACAACAACTTGAGGAGGGGTACTTCGTCTCTGACATGTTTTGCGCTGTTACAAGCGCTTAGTCATAGATAGGTGAGCACAGGTGAGAACACTATTTAAATGTCTATGGGCCAACCGGATAGCATGAAGCATGGAACCAATCACTGTGGGCTGTATGTAGATGCCTCCTGTGATAGGCTCAACAATGTGCATTTCTAGTTCTTCAACAAATTATATCTAAAGAATGAAACCAATTAAATAGAAGTAAATTGGAATGTTATTTAAATTTGTATTCTCTACCTGAATCATGAAAGAAAAATTTTGGGTTTAGTGTCCATTTAAATCCGGCCGCATGGTTAGTCGATAGTTGTATTTGGGGGTTCGGTTCAGGGGCATACAGGGCAAATATCCAGCGGGCAGGGCTTTAATGTGGGCTTGGTGCTATATAGAAGCCCCTCCCTATCTTAATATGGGTAACAATAGGAAAGCTGTTACAGTCTGCTTATTTTGTAAAGCAGAAAGTAAATTTTCTGTCTCACTGTTAAGCAGAGGTGCTGTAGAATGAGAGTTCTGGTCTATTATGGCTCCTAGCTGACAGAGGTCTAACTGATGTGGGCTGCTCCACCTTTCAATGACCGGGTCCATTTTTGGTCCCAGTTCGGTCCTGGCAAACAATACATAACATTGCTACAAATAATAGGGTAGATTACAGTCTATCGGCTATTTACACTGAAAATTTATTTTTCGGTTTCTCGCTGAACTGGTAAGCGTGTTTTTCAAGTGATCACAACGGAAAAAAGAATGATGCGATAAAAGCCAGCATTTGCGAATGTGTTTTTACTTGAAAAATTCCTAAAAGAACCTTTTTGTTTGTTAAATATTTGTTTGCAGGATAGAAACTGGATAGCTCGAAACTGACATATACAATAACCCTTTCACATCTCTTATGTACAGTCATTTTTTTACGAACGCAAATTTGTGACGAAAACACGGATATTCATTTAGTTTTCACAAAAAGAATATCCAACTAATGTACTAATTTAAAGAAAACAATCAAATACTAATGACACCCTTTTAGGATGCATTAATTTCCTTTAAATTAGCTTTAAAAGGTTAAAGAATTATCTGTAGCGTGCTGGAGATCCGCGCTGATCCAGACACTTCTTCACAGAGCCCCAGGCCACCCTAATAGGAGGCTAAGCAAGGTGGTTCCCAGACCCTGTGCTAAAGGAGAAGGTTCTTTAGTGCAGACTCTGGGATCCGCCATGCTAAGCCTCCTATTAGTGGAGCCTAGACTCTGTGAAGAAAGGTCGGGATAAGCGCGGCTCTCCATCACACCATAGGTGAGTATAAGGCTTCAGGCAAACTTTTTCCCCTGTAGTAAACAAATGTAAATACTCCCCAGATATTCAGTATTAAAAATGAAATAAATACTGAATAGTGCAGCAGACGAATATTAGGAAAACAAATTTTTCTGAATAGTCGTTCCAGAAGATTCATCCGAAACAATTTTTTTGCCACTACACAAGTCTAGTAAAGATCTTTTGAATGAATCCCTTTTTTTCACTGTGTAATGGAAATACTCTTTTACCTATGAGACATTATTGTTGTCATGAATGGAGCCGCTCACTGCCGTGTCGCCGCGGCTCACGGATCTCCTCTGTATCGTTACATTGCCTAGCAACGTGACGTGGTATCCGGCTCTCCTCCTGACGTCAGAGTCTCCCTGCCTTCAAATCTCGGCGGGAGATTTGAATCAGCGCCCGTTTGTTTTTTCTACATTCATTCTGACCGGACCTGTGTCAGTCTGTTCTGATGTCTCCTTCCTTGCCTGGATCTCCTTGCCAGAATGCCACTAGGTATGTTTGTTAAACCTGCTTAAAGGGACATTTGCTTTATCCTGACCTGCTAAAGGAATCTCTGTTCATTTGCTAACCTGCTTAAAGGGACATTTGCTTTATCAGACCTGCTAAAGGAATCACTGTTTATTTGCCAACCTGCTTAAAGGGACATTTGCTTTATCCTGACCTATTAAAGGAATCACTGTTTATTTGCCAAACCTGCTTAAAGGGACATTTGCTTTATTCAGACCTGCTAAAAGGAATCGGTGTTTATTTGCTAACCTGCTTAAAGGGACATTTACTTTATCCAGACCTGCTAAAAGGAATCTCTGTTTATTTGCTAACCTTCTTAAAGGGACACTTGCTTTATCCAGATCTGCTAAAAGGATTATCTGTTTGTTTGCTATCCTGCTTAAAAGGACATTTATTATTCACTTGCTAAAAGGAAATTCACTTGGTTTTATTTATCTCTTTAAAAGGACAGTTACTTTTCTTAATCCTGAGTGGGTCACATCCTGGATATTTCTCAGTGTGCTAGCGTGTGTTTTTACTTTTCACGCTAGCAGTTGGGTTGAATCCTGGGCTGGTCCTTTACGGCTGACATTACAAACGGGCCATAAAATGGACCCCACTGAATTATCCATGGCCGTGACCCACCAGGGACAGTTATTGGGATCTCATGCTACTCACTTGCAATCCTTGGACGCAAAGTTGGATCAGATAACTGCTTTACTTCAGAACATGGCTGCTCCTATACCTCCTAATCCTATTCCTTTGGATCCCTCTCCTCCTACGAATCCTACAAATCAGTCACAAGGTCAGCTCAGTCCCAGGATACCTCTTCCGGACAAATATGATGGGAATCCTGAGGATTGTAGGGGTTTTCTGAATCAGTGTCGCCTTCATTTTTGGAATAGTCCTGTTCTCTTTGCAACACCCTCCTCTAGGATCACTTTCCTTATTTCCTTAATGAAAGGTAGAGCCTTAGCCTGGGTATCACCTTTGCTTGAAAAGAATGATCCTATACTCCAGGATGTGGATACATTCCTCTCTGTCTTTTCAAATGTCTTCGATAAACCTGGGAGGTCTGCCGCTGCTGAAGCTTCTCTTCTAGATTTACGACAAGGTGGTCAACCTGTATCTAAATATGCCATTGAATTTCGCACTCTAGCTTCTGAGACTACTTGGAATCAAGGAGCTCTTAGAGAAGCTTTTCGCAAAGGACTCTCTGAACGTCTCAAAGATGAGTTGGTCTATCGTGAACTTCCAGAATCTCTAGAAGCTCTGATAAATCTTTGTATTTGCCTCGATTCCAGATACCGCGAACGCCAACAAGAAAGAGAGAGAAGTCAGAAAGCTTCTATTCGACCTTTTCGTCTGGTACCTCGCCTCTCTAACCCTTTAACTTCTGCCTCTCCACCTTCCGATCAGGCTGAACCAATGGAAATAGGCACCATTAAATTAACTGAAACTGAACGTCTGAGGAGACGCTCTCTTGGATTGTGTTTATACTGTGGCCTTAAAGGACATTTATTAAAAGATTGTCCTACCAGACCGGTAAAAAGCCAGGGCTTAACTTCTGTCCAGGGAGCTAAGTTAAGCCAAATAGGATCTCACTCCCTTAATAATAAACTTTTTGTTCCGGTTACTCTTCAAGTTGGAGGAGACAAGATTCATACTCAAGCCCTTGTGGACTCTGGTGCTGGAGGAGTCTTCATCGATTCCACATTTGTAACTACTCACTCAATTCCATTATGCAAAAAGGAGTATTCAATTCCTGTCTCCACTGTTAGTGGAGATCCTTTGGGTTCCAGACTTATCCAGTTTGCTACCAGACCCATTCTCTTTTCTGTAGGAATTCTTCATTCAGAGACTATATGTTTTGACGTAATCTCGACTCCTCAATTTCCCATAATTTTGGGTCTTCCCTGGCTCCAGTTACATAATCCTGTATTCTCTTGGACTCAAGGCGAACTCATTTCCTGGGGTTCTACATGTCAAAATAGGTGTCTTCATATACCCACTAAAGTGCCTCTCACTATTGCTCTCACAAGTAATACCTCTGGGTCGTTACCCGCACCTTATCAAGATTATGTTGATGTCTTTTCCAAGAAAGAAGCTGAACGGCTTCCCCCACATCGTCCTTTTGACTGCTCCATTGATCTACTTCCTGGGGCAACCTACCCTCGTGGCAAGACGTATCCACTCTCAAGGCCTGAGAATGCTGCCTTAGAGGAATATATCCAAGATAGTTTGGCTAGAGGTTTTATTCGACCTTCCTCTTCTCCTCTAGGGGCAGGATTCTTTTTTGTGGGAAAAAAGGATGGAGGTCTACGACCTTGTATTGATTACCGGGGTTTGAATCAAATCACAGTCAAGAATAGTTACCCTCTGCCTCTTATTCCTGAACTGTTTTCTTATCTTCAAGGAGCTACAATTTTTACCAAACTGGACCTTCGTGGTGCTTATAACCTTATTCGCATGCGCAAAGGTGACGAATGGAAGACAGCCTTCAACACTCGATTTGGGCATTATGAATATCTGGTCATGCCCTTTGGGCTGTGTAATGCCCCTGCTGTTTTTCAACACTTTGTAAATGAGATTTTTCGGGATTTTTTGAACTCCTTCGTCATTATCTACCTTGACGATATTTTAATTTTTTCCCACGATTATCAAGATCATGTACACCACGTCAGGAAGGTTCTGCAACGATTACGAGACAATCATCTATTCGCCAAGTTGGAGAAATGTTCATTTCATCAAAAATCCATATCCTTCTTGGGTTATGTAATATCTGAATCTGGATTTGAAATGGATCCGAACAAACTTTCTTCCATTTTGGACTGGCCTAGACCTGATTCTCTTAAGGCCCTACAACGGTTTCTTGGCTTCGCCAATTATTACAGGAAATTTATCAAAGGATTTGCTACTATTACTACTCCCCTTACGTCACTCACTAGAAAGGGACAAGATTGTAAAGAATGGTCCCCAGAGGCTATTAAGGCCTTTGAATCTCTCAAAAAGGCCTTTTCTTCTGCACCCATACTCCGTCATCCAAATCCGGATTTTCAATTTATCCTAGAAGTGGATGCTTCTTCTGTTGCTGCTGGGGCTGTTCTTTCTCAACGAATACCTGACAAGGGTAAGATTCATCCTGTAGGTTTCTTTTCCAAGAAATTTAATTCTTCTGAATTAAATTATGACGTTGGCAATAAAGAGTTATTAGCCATCAAGATGGCTTTGGACGAATGGAGGCATTGGTTGGAGGGCACTACTTTTCCATTTTCCATACTCACGGATCATAAAAATCTTCTTTATCTTCAAACTGCCAAACGATTGAATTCCAGACAAGCTTGTTGGTCTTTATTCTTTTCACGTTTTAACTACAATCTTTCCTATATACCTGGTTCTAAGAATATAAAGGCAGATGCCTTATCCAGACAGTTTCACTCTACCTCTACTCCAGAATCTGGTACTATACTTCAACCACAGGAAGTCATAGCTCAATTATCAATCTCTTGTTTACAGGACTTACAGTCTGCTCAAAAGGACTTTCCTTCATCCCTCAAACCTCCTGACAGTTTATTATTTGTTCCTGAACGTCTCCGTTCAAAGATTCTACATTGGGCTCATGATAGTCCTCTCTCTGGACATCCTGGCATCAGTAACACGACTCGGAATCTCAAACAGTATGTCTGGTGGCCTACTCTCACTCAAGATGTTAAAGATTATGTCTCTGTTTGCACACAATGTGCTACAAATAAAACTCCTCGTCACCTCCCTTCTGGTTTACTTCAACCTTTACCCATTCCTCACCAGCCTTGGACCCATTTATCTATGGATTTTATTACAGACCTACCTCTTTCTGCTGGAAACAACACTATTTTAGTGGTGGTTGACAGGTTTACTAAGTCTGCTTATTTCATTCCTTTGCCTGGTCTTCCATCTGCCAAGGGACTTTCTGAGCTTTTTCTTTTACATATCGTGAAATTACATGGGTTTCCTATTGACATCGTCTCCGATAGAGGGGTACAATTTGTTTCTCGGTTCTGGAGATGGTTTTGCAAACATTTTGGCACTACAGTCTCTTTATCAATTTCTCATCATCCACAGTCTAACGGCCAAACCGAGAGAGTAAACCAGTGTCTGGAGACTTACCTGAGACATTATGTGGACCATCATCATTCTAATTGGACTCGTTATCTTCCTTTGGCGGAGTTGGCCCATAATGCTCATTACAATTCATCTCTTCGCTCTTCCCCCTTTTTTGCAGCTTACGGATTTCAACCCAGAACATTTCCTCTGTATACTTCTTCTTCTGAAAATGCTGCTTCCGATCAAACTGCTCGGAGATTAACTCGACATTGGCGTAAGATACGTGTTCTTCTTTCCAAAGCCTCTAATCGTTACAAGTTTTTTGCTGATCGCAGACGGAAGAAGGCTCCTAATTTTCGTCCTGGAGACAAGGTTTGGATTTCTACTCGTCACCTTCATCTCAAACAACCTTCTATCAAATTGGAGCCACGATATGTGGGTCCTTTCCGAATACTGGGTCAAGTTTGTTCTACTGCATACCGTGTTGCTCTTCCCAAGACTCTCAAAGCTCACCCTGTTTTCCATGTTTCTCTTCTGAAACCGGTGAGATCTAATAGATTTTCTAAATCTCTGCCCAAACCATCTCCTCTCTTGGTACAGGGACAGCCGGAGTTTGAGGTTGCTCACATTTTGGATTCAAAACTTTGTGGCAGGAAACTATACTATCTCATCCATTGGAAGGGTTATCCTGTCACGGAGCGAACTTGGGAACCAGCCCAGCATGTTCACGCCCCTGCTTTGATTAAGGCCTTTCACAAAGCTTATCCTGCTAGGCCTGGTCCTGTCCCCCGGAGGGGTCCTTGAGGGGGGGTGCTGTCATGAATGGAGCCGCTCACTGCCGTGTCGCTGCGGCTCACGGATCTCCTCTGTATCGTTACGTTGCCTAGCAACGTGACGTGGTATCCGGCTCTCCTCCTGACGTCAGAGTCTCCCTGCCTTCAATTCTCGGCGGGAGATTTGAATCAGCGCCCGTTTGTTTTTTCTACATTCATTCTGACCGGACCTGTGTCAGTCTGTTTTGATGTCTCCTTCCTTGCCTGGATCTCCTTGCCAGAATGCCACTCGGTATGTTTGTTAAACCTGCTTAAAGGGACATTTGCTTTATCCTGACCTGCTAAAGGAATCTCTGTTCATTTGCTAACCTGCTTAAAGGGACATTTGCTTTATCAGACCTGCTAAAGGAATCACTGTTTATTTGCTAACCTGCTTAAAGGGACATTTGCTTTATCCTGACCTATTAAAGGAATCACTGTTTATTTGCCAAACCTGCTTAAAGGGACATTTGCTTTATTCAGACCTGCTAAAAGGAATCGCTGTTTATTTGCTAACCTGCTTAAAGGGACATTTACTTTATCCAGACCTGCTAAAAGGAATCTCTGTTTATTTGCTAACCTTCTTAAAGGGACACTTGCTTTATCCAGATCTGCTAAAAGGATTATCTGTTTGTTTGCTATCCTGCTTAAAAGGACATTTATTATTCACTTGCTAAAAGGAAATTCACTTGGTTTTATTTATCTCCTTAAAAGGACAGTTACTTTTCTTAATCCTGAGTGGGTCACTTCCTGGATATTTCTCAGTGTGCTAGCGTGTGTTTTTACTTTTCACGCTAGCAGTTGGGTTGAATCCTGGGCTGGTCCTTTACGGCTGACAATTGTATTGCAATTCAAATCCATCCTCACCACTGCTAAACTATCTCAATGCCCTTTGTATGCAGACATGATCTGCATACTGACATAGTATGATGGGTATACTGACATGGTATGATGGGTATACTGACATGGTATGATGGGTATACTGACATGAATGCTCACTGACTATATTATTACTTTTAATATTTTAAAAGTATTGTTTTTTACAGTAATTACATTTGCTTCATTCTCATGGTATCTTTCATTTATGAGTAAAACTAGGTAGTCTCATAAGAACTCAGGAGTGTGCACGTCTCTTTAGTACTCTATGGCAGCAGTGTTTTGCAACATTGTATAACAAAGCAACAAATAATGCAACACATTGCTGCCATAGAGTACTAAAGAGACGTGCACACTCCTAAACTCTTATGAGCCTACCTAGTTTTACTTTTTAATAAAAGATACCAAGAGAATGAAGCCAATTTGATAACAGAATTAAATTGGAAATTTGCTTAAAATTGCATGCTCTATCGAGTCATGAAAGTTTAATTTTGACTTTACTGTCCCTTTAATTGATTTTAAAGCACTGTTTCTGGTTTGGCGGGATCTACATCTGAAAACAAGAAGAAGACTACGATTTTCTTATAGAAGGATTTATGACATCTTCTTATACTGTATTTTAACAGTACTGAAATCGTAAAATGTGCAAGCGCTCCATAGCAATATTTTATATATGCAAAGAAGATGTTCAAAATCGTGAAAATGCATGAGTTTGGACGGTCGCAAAGCTTGTTTTCATTATCAAATATAGAATATACTCGGAGTTGCCATAATGTGTGACCATTGAGCTTCAGAGCTAGCTCCACCCCCCCATTCTTTCCTTTTTTAACAGGTAACATTAACATCTGTTTATTGGCCTTCTGAACGGGGTCTGTAACATATACATCTAAAACTTTGGTGCTTGGTTAGGAGTCTTTAAATCAGCACAAATCTATTTAAAAATAAGCATAATTATAACGTTTTTAAAAAAACACTCCCAGGTGGACTATATAAATGGATCATCTACAAAACATTCATGCAAAGAAAAATCTAGGCTGCAATGTCCCTTTAATGAGTCTACCCACTACTTGTAGAAATAATAGCAAATTAACTATTCACATGAGACCTCTGCACTATCTTTGAAGGTGGTATCATAGTGAGCTGGTGATGAGGTTTATAAAAAGAGATGGAAGTACTAAAGAACTCTGAGGATACACTAATTTAAAAAAAGAGGTTTAAGGACAAGTTTAAGACGAGCAGGGACACATATGTTTGTTTCAAAAGACATCTGGTGCGATAGATGTTAGGGCCAGTGTATGACGTTCCTGCCAGATCTACAATGAGACCCATGCTGAGGTTAGGAGTAAGTAAATTTACCAAAACCTCTGGATTGAAGGCTTGGATGTGATCCAAATGCATGACTTTGACACAGTTATTATGAGCACCTGTATATTGAAGTTTAAAGTGAAGGTCCATTTTGATTAATTAGTGCCCAGTTTTTAATAATCCTATTAAAAACAAGGGATCTTTTTCTTCAAAAACTTACCTTTTAATCCTGAATGCCGCTCCAGCGATTCCCCCGGCCATCGGAAGCCTCTGCAGACGTCAGAAATTACGAATCTGGCTTCCTCCAATCACAGCTTCCCCCGGGGGAATCTTGGCCTGATGCAACACTGTAATTGCAGGATTCCGGATCCGTAATTTTTTACCTGCGAAGACGGCTTCCGACGGGCGGAGGAAGTGCTGAAGCGGCAGTGGAAAACCAGCACTGTACATGGGCATCTAGACAAACATTGAGCAAAACCATGGCAAGATAAGAATGTCATGTTAAATCTTAATGTAAATGTCATGGACGTTTATTTCAGAAGAGTCAGCAAGAGATAAAAATGATGTGACACAGATGTTAAGGAAATCAAAGTACAAAATGTGATTGAAAATTAAACATATGATAAATGCGCTATCAGCTCTGAACCAGCAGAAAGCAGCTGGGAGTAAACGAGAGCAAATCCTCAGTCAGATCACTAAGCAAGGGCCAAATTAAAGTGGTAATGCTAGTGCGTGATACAATGAACAAAATCACTGGAATGCGCTTACATTAGTGCACAACTTGATATTACAAGTCCATGGTAAAGTGCGTTAACCAGATGAAGGTTAGACTTCGCTCGAGGACAGCCTATACTTTCAATGGATATTGCAAATGCGATAAAGTTGAAAGTTATAGTTTGCGCTTGAGCGAAATCCAAGACTGTGCTAGAATATTTATATATATACATTATATATATATATATATATATATATATATATATATATATATATATATATATATATATATATATATATATATACACACACACACACACACACACACTTTTGAGCCCTTTCCAGGTAAATACCTTGAAGCATAAAAAAACATTTTTTATTCAACTTTAATACATTTTAATGTTTTATTGTGTTTTGACTACAAATACTTTACATTCCAATGTTCTTTACATAAAACAAAATATTCATTTTATTTTTAAATAGTTATTTCTATATTTATGTATCTATACCTATATGTATTCATAAAGATATATAAGTAAAGATATTATTTTACAAATAGAATCATATATACATATATGCATCCAGAGAAAAGAAGGCACTCACTGGGTCTTGAATTAAATCCTTTTAATGCAGTAGTAACGTTTCGGGGTTGCCCCCGTCCTCAGACAATATTTACAGTATAATCATTAACTTACCCCTTATATAAGAACCTGACTCTCACTTGTGTAGCTGTCAGCAGCTTTCCGGAAGTCCAGCAAGTGCGTGGTGTACACCTACATCATCCGTTGCTATGGCAACCGGACGCCGTGCGGCAGTTCTATGCTCAAAATTAAAACAAGGTTAAAACCAATAGCGATCACTAGCATATAGGCAGCATTTAGGAGGCATACATAGGATAACTCGCATAATGTGCATAATACACTTCTATTATAAATAGAAATCCAAGCAAATATTACTAATTGATAAAGATTATATAGAGGCAATAGTAATACTGATATAGCAACCTGGGAACTACATTATTACCTAACTATGGTGCTGAACAGAATCAGTAAAGAAGTGCCTAGTGTAATTTATATTTATACATTCTGGCAGTTACGTATTATAGGCTGACATATAATCAATTAGACAAAACCCAATAAATACTGCCATATTATGTCCAGGTGACTATGCGCCATTATAGACAATTAGGAGAAGGGCATAATTGCATGACAGCTAGAAGTAAAGACAGAAGTATCTCAGTAATCTAAATTATATACAAGACATCATTAGTGTAGAGGTGTATATCACAGGTAACAGTGCCAGTCCAGATGGACATTCAAAACCTGGGGAGACATACTTCAATTCGGAGACCTTGTGTTTTGCCAAGGAAAAATGCCTGGCTACCGGCTAGTCAGAGGTTCCGCGATCAATGGCCGTTCTTATTGCTGATCTGTGGTTCGCCATTCTGGTGCGTAGATAGTCAACTGTCTTTCCTACATAAAATAAACCACATACACAGTGTAAAATATACACTATGTAGTTGGTTGTACATGTCACTCTTTGTTCTTATATGGATGGTTAAATTCACTCCCAGTTGTAAAGCCCCCACAGGTAGTGCATCCTAGACAGCAAAAACATCCGGGTTTGGCATGAAGCCACGTCTCTTTCATATAACATGAAAAAGTTATAAGTGGCTAATATGAATTTCCTTTTTTAGGATCTAGGGATAGTGTGTGGTATTGTTTAGGGATAGTGGTTTAGATTAGCTTGTTAGGTAAGTTTTAAGCATGATTTTTTTTGAGTGACATTTATAGGGTTAGTTTTAACAGATATATTTTTATGTATTTTTCTGATTTTTTCTCTTAGTTAGTTGTTTTAAGTCTTTGCTGAATTTATTTCTTTTTATTTTTCTCTTGGTTTTTGTGTACAACATTACTTTTATTTTTTTTCCTTTAGATCATTGAAGGAACAGTGACCAGGGAAATCATGAGGGACAAAGCGAGGACTGTTTTAGGGTTTAGTTGGTGTGGGTAAAGGACAGCATGAGGTCAGTTTTGAGGGACAGATTAAGGGATTCATTTAAGGACAGTATTTTGGTTTTTGCTGTTTCCGGCGAGCCTGAAGGCTTGCGCAAAAACAGGGTCATCAAGCTCCATTCAGGGCTTGCTAATTCGGCCCCATTGTCTGAACTTCAAATGAGCAGTAGATTTTTTTCTGACAATTTTAAAAGTTATGTCCTTTAACTCCCCCTGTACCATGTGACAGCCACCAGCCAATCACAAATGCATACACATACCATGTGACAGCCATCAGCCAATCATATATGTTTATTCTGTGAATTCTTACACATGCTCAGTAGGAGCTGGTGACTCAAAAAGTTTAAATATAAAAAGACTGTGCATATTTTCTTAATGGAAGTATATTGGAAAGTTGTTTAAAATTGCATGCTCTATCTGAATCATTAAAATTTAATTTTGACTTGAGTGTACCTTTAAAGTGTCAACTGTTAAATAGCAAAAAATATGTGTAAAATTACGTGCATAATTGACACACCGAAATGATCATTCTGCCAATATTTTCAAATGTAGCTCAAATCTCTGTAACATACACTCCACCAATACACGTTCGATGTAGACCGTTTGCAACGTTATTTGAGTGTAGTGATGCTAATCCGATCGTAAACACAACTCCATTTGACCAAATTAAAATGTATGAAACATTCAACTGGTACACTTGCTTCTCGAATGACATAGCAATTCTGATTTTCAATCCGCTACCTTTGAGTTATTGAAAGCCATAAGAATCAAAGGGATGTTAATGTGATATTACTAAACTATAAAAGGTTGTGTCTACCAACACAGAACTGTTAAGTTATACCCTGTTTTGTTATTTTGTTATATTACTAAGACATTCAGACTGAATATGTTAAATGTATTTACATTTGCAATACTGCTTCGACGCAGAAAGTTGATATGTAAATACAATAAAAGTACAGTATAAGATAATATTGCAAATATTAGTGGCATTTCATGGTAATGTATATATGCTAATAAAATACTATTGTGAGACCTTGAATGTTCGATAGTAACAATATTAAATATTTAAAGGATGCATACAAGTACACAAATTAACTTTTTGAACTATACTTATTCATGAATAAGAATGAAAATGATAATTGAAAATAGCAAACATGATAAACAATATATGAAAAACGTGTCACATGATTGTCATGTGATTCCAGCTAGATTAAATGATAAATACTAAAATATGCACTATCGATGCTTCATATTTATCAGTGAAACGCTGATCTATGCGTAATATTTGATGCAAGTGAGTTAGGACTTTTATCTTTACATATAATGATGCTGAATTTGTATTTGTTGCAGCGAGGTACAGTGAGCGTATTAACCCCAGTGAATGTTCACAAGTTGAGACTTTAATAAATAGAGCCCTTTGTGATAACTAAGTACAGAAACTACAAACTGTGAATAATATTTCTGTATTCTTTCCAGTCTTTAACTGCACAACAGCTTGAGCAAAAAGCAGCAAACTTGTTTCCGTAATTGTATATCAATTAAAGTAAATAAACAACCTTTTTGTTGGAAGTCTGTATTTATTTCTAGCCAGGAAATCTGTTGTGTATTAAAATACTTGGATAGTTAACAGGATATGAATATGTTGCTGTACAGTAATAAAAATAGGGATAAAAAATGTAATAGAAAATACAAGGATTTTACACTTACTGCTGAAAAGTTGTCTTTCCCTAAGTAAATCAACACTCTTAAAGGGCCATTATAGTGATAAAATGACATGGAAAGCTGTGTGTTTAATGCCTGTAAAGGGGTTAAAGTGCTGTTTAGGACCTGCAGAGCGTTGCTGCTGATCCAAAGGGTTGTGCGACTAGCACTGCTAACTTGATTAGTGGCAGTTTTTCCTAGGGACCAGAAGTGCTCTGCCTTTCCTGAGTAGTAGTTTAACCGTGTGTTTAAAGGGACAGTCTACCATAGAATTTTTATTGTTTTAAAAGATAGATAATCCCTTTATTACCCATTTTTAAAATATATGTTGTGCCAACAATTCAGCTGATACATTTATAGCCGCTTATATGAGATTAAATTTTCGTATCATACATGCAGATGCATGTTCTTCTCAACCAATAAAGTTCTTTTCAGCCAATGAGGATTAGTTGGTTGTACAAACAAAAATGAAACATCATTTACTTAACTTTTTTTTCTCAAGCAGTGCCATGCTTCCACATGCAAATGATGTAATTTATGTAAATGCATGATGATACAGCATTTCTGAGCACAATGTCCCTTTCAACTTTGTCACATATTGGGCTAAATTACAAGTGGAGCTCAGGGGTGTGTTATTTACACTAGATCTTGTGCAAAGTATAATGCACAAATTGTCATTACAACGGTTAAAAATGGTACCCAGAGCATTTTAGCGCTGTCAATTTTTTTGTGTGCACTCCCTGTACGTTTAATAGATAGTACAGAACATGCTATTGGCATTACCAAACATGCATGAGAGGAGGTTACGGTGTGGGGAACTCAGAATGCAGCAACAGATACACAGAACAATGAAAGTCTTTTGAAAGCTTAACTGATTGATAAACAAAAGAACAGCTGGTAGTTCCGATTGAAGATCACAGAAACAGCAAGTTTGAACAAAGGTCTTATGCAAAACAAGTGTCAGGTTCCGTTGTATATGCGCTCAGGACACAGACCCTCGGGGCAGTGGTAGGGAATTGGAGACACTGACCCCTGACCCGGGGAAGAGTATCCTGGACGTAGATAGATAATATTCTGTGGTTCATAGTTGCAAGAAGTTATTGTAGAAATCATAGAGAGTAAAGCATCTTAATATAATATATGGTGACTTCAATGGAAACATAAATTGATACTGTGACTAATGGTTAATAGGAGTAGCTGCAGCATTCTTGAGATAAATGTAGCAAGGATTACTATTTATATACAAGTAAACCATCAATAGCTATCCCACACGGACCAACTGTAACAGTGTGAACACTCATATAGTCATATTCTTTATAGGAGAACTTTTCTTGGATATACACTGATATAACATCATTTGTGTATTGATTATTCCTATTTTTAGCGTTTATATTTGCTATATATTAGCGCTAGCATTGTTATATATTTTAATCTGTTACGTTGTTAGCACTGTATACTATTTTTATCAATTGCTACATTTATTGTATATTAACTATCTGATGCCGGCATGTCGTATGTATTTTGTATTTTATTTTATATAAATATATTAATTTTATTGTAGACACGTTTTTATCCTTTGTATCATACATATTACACATATTTATTTTTCAGAATAATACAATATATATCATAATACTGCATCATACGTTAATATCTTTGCTTTTTTTTAGCGCTTTTCCCACAATCCCCTTTGTTTTTTTCTACTTCTTGTTATGTAGTTAGGACATATACTTACCTTTTGGGATTATCTTATAGAGATAGGAGTTTCAGTATCTGAAAGACACCCCCTTTCTTTCATGAGATAAATGTAGCAATGTAAGATGTTCAGGCTTCAGAGTAAACTGATAAAAGGTTGTGACTCATGGATGCAAAGACTTACTGCAGGTTCACAGAACTTAATAGTATTTAGAGCTGTAAGCAGAGTTGCACAGGTGATAGACAAATTGCAAGTTTAAGGCATTACATACTGATTTTGCATATATTGGAAAATCACAGGAGAACTGTTTAACTGAACACATAGATGCAGAGTTCTGAATAGATTAACATGCTTGCAGGAGGATATTTCAACTATGATAACTTGTAGCAGAGATAAGTTGGAAAGTTTTGAGTATGATGCTGTTGTAGCAATTTGAGAGATTATAACCAATGCATTGTTGTAATTTAGAAATAGTTCAGAGATTGTTAAGTAGCAGAGTCCAGGAAACAAAAGGAATTATGTGGATACTTGCAATTAGATGGTTTTAAGCATAGCTTGAAGGAAAGGCTGTAGTTTGTATATGCTGGTAAAATCCATAATGGAAACAGTCACTGTTGTTTCTGGAACAAAACTTCAATACTAATTGGGCCTGAGAAGATTTAAAAGCAGGCTGAGGGAATCAGGTGCATGAATGATTAGTTAATTTGGCAGGTAAGTTGAATGCAGATACTGCTCACACAGTATGAATGTCAGTAGCAGGGAAGGCAGTCTTAAAGGGATAGTGATATCAGGCAGGCATATGTTACAAGTCCAATACAAGGTTCAGAATAATTTAAGTAGTTTGCAGTAACTAAGTCCAATAGACACTGGTGCTTAAATTGAACAGTAAAGGGTGAGGTTGTTGCAGAAAACCTGGTAGGTACAGCAGACGCAGCTAGTAAGAGAGCAGATACAAGTTTCTCAGCAGACACAGGATACTCAGTGGGTACTGTTGGTGAGACTGTCACAAGATAACAGATAGGTACAGCAGGCACAACTGGTTTGAAGATAGACATAGGTTTCTCTGCAGGCTCAGAATACCCAGCGGGTACTGTTGGTGAGACTGTCATGGATACCAGGTAGGTACAGCAGGTACAACTGGTTTGAAGAAGGCTGTCACTGCTAAGGTAGGACACAGGTTTCTCAGCAGACATCCGTACTGTTGGTGAGACTGTCATGGGATACCAGATAGGTACAACAGGCACAGCTTCAGGAATAAGGTGAGCATACACAGGTATCAGGTTAGTCTGCTTGGCTTTCAGGAACCAGGTTAGCCTTTGCAGGTGCAAGGTAAGTATGATTGGTCTCTGAAACAAGGTGAGCATACACAGGTACAATGTAAGTATGCTTGGTCTCAGGAGCAAGGTGAGCATACACAGGTATAAGGTAAATATGCTTGGCCTCAGAAGAGAAAAAAAAAATCCTTTTTGGCAGAATAAATATAATTTTCCAATAGCCTCCCTATTGTTTAAATTATATTTATTCAGCAAAAAAGCTTCCAGTCCAGTTTTGTAAGCTTCAAGCCCTCTGCTCTTATTTCTAAGTGCCTGCAGCGTCGCCCCCAACCCAGCCCTATACCTTCTTAATCGCACATCTTTTGATGTGCAAGTGAGAACCATCCTTCACTGTCATGCTGACAAGGCTCCTCCTCCCACATGTGCGTGATGAAGCATACCCCTCAACTGCCCGCAGTCACTGTTTCCTTAAAGCAGGAGCTGGAGTGTGTCTGTGAGGACGCCGTTAAAGGAGGTCTCCACTGTAGGGAGGCGATGAGAGCAGGAAATCAGAAGGTGGATCCACTGGCGCATAGTGCAAATGTTTTCAATGTAATGCGGTTGCCTGTAGTGCACACACATCATAAAGCTGCGCCTGAGTGGGAAAACAGAAGGTGGATGTCTGGCGCTGCATGACATGACTGAGTGACGCCCGGACCGGTACTTGACTTCTGAAGTGAAGAGGTAGGAGGACGGGGGTTTGGGTGCCTACAAACACAGAGGCCATAATAACTCACCTGGGGCTGCATAGTAAGTCAGTCAGTTACACAGCACAGCAGGGACCAATGGCAGCACTGTTATAATCTAGTGGCAGGAAGCGGCAACATCATGACAGCAGCACAACTGTACTATCACTAGCACAGCACATCACATCACATGCCCCAGACTGCAGGAACCCAACACTCTCCAACAATATTTGACCCTATTTCTTTTAGCACCATGTAATCACTGCAATCATGTGGCACCTATGGTTTACCGTACTACCAAATAGCATACATAGTTTTAGTTCCGCCAATTGCCTGAGAAAACGCTGAT
The DNA here is from genome assembly GCF_027579735.1 of Bombina bombina. Lineage (NCBI taxonomy): Eukaryota > Metazoa > Chordata > Amphibia > Anura > Bombinatoridae > Bombina > Bombina bombina. The sequence continues at coordinate 157,842,810 of NC_069509.1, forward strand.
GCAGAGTTATCAATGTAATCTATATGAAACACATGAACTAACGCCCTCTAGTGGTGAAAAACTGTCAAAATGCTTTAAGATTAGAGGCAGTCTTCAAGGTCTAAGAAATTAGCACATGAACCTCCTAGATTTAGTTTTCGACTAAGAACACCAAGAGAACAAAATAAAATTGGTAATAAAATTAAATTGGAAAGTTGTTTAAAATGACATGCCCTATTTAAATCCTTTACTGTTCCTTTAATATAGACTTTAAATGAGAAGAATATCAGTTGGGAGTTGATTATTCAGCATTTGTGTCTATTTATTTTTATAAAATGTTTTAAATTATAATCATAAAACTTTTGCCCACATATATGTGCATGGTCAAAACATTTATTTTTGCTTTATAATGTATACTATCCCTTTTAAATGGATAAAACATTTCCATTTAAATAGAAGCATCTATGCAAAATACTTCCTTTAGCAAAAATTATTACTGTTTTTCAGAGGCATACACACATATGCTTTGATGGCCTGTGCACCAGTATAGAGTAGAAGCATTTTTGCTAGTGGAAGTATATTGCAGAAACGCTTCTATTTAAAACTTAATGCACCCATTGCACAATTCAAATTTGACTTTTCTATCTATCTATATCTATATCTATATCTATATATATATATATATATATATATATATAGCGAAAGAGATGGGGCGAAACGGAGTCGGAGCAAGTGAGAGGAGAGACAGTATTGTGAATAACCCATGAGCCGCCACTGATATGGATTGCGCTTTAGCAATGTTAATGCACCATAACACTAACGTTTTTCTGCTTCAATTGTAATGTAGCCTATTGTCACTTAATGGTATTACATTAGGTTTTATTTCTTCGTTCTAATATACCTGCTGCTGGTTCAATGTCTGATACCTCTATTTTGAGTAACTCTCTTTTTTTTTGTGTGACTTAACCCTTAATTGAACTTTGAGTTTGACCTTGAGGTGTCCTATACATGTTTTGCCTGTGCTACTCGTTTGGACCTTATGATACTTCGTCATTGAATCTTGCTGACTATATAGACCTTGGATTTCTGTTTCTGTAACCAATTACTTCCCTGCCAGCTGAAATTTAACTGCGGAGAGGGAAGGAGATTGCCTGTAGTGATACTGCAATTGAAATCCTATCACATATTATTGCTGCCAAAGATTCTATTGAGCAAAGGAAGCACTGACTTTTGAAAACTACACGTAGCTGAAGAGAAATACAATTATTAGACAAATAAGAGGTTATAGAATTTAAGCTTAGCATACAATTGTGCACAATCGTCTAGATATAATACTATGTCTTTATTTTCCCACAGACCAATGCATTGTAAAATTTTGAATATTTTCATTTTATTTTTCTGGTAAATTAATATGGAGGGGCCTATTTATCAAAGTGCAGCGGACATCGATAAATGCCAACAGCATACGCTGTCAGCATTTATCATTGCACAAGCATTTCACTAGAAATGCTTGTGCAATGCCGCCCCCTGCACATTCGCGGCAGGGGGTGTCAATCTACCCGATCGTATGTGATTGGGCGGATTGCTGTCCGCCGGCTCAGAGGTAGCGGACAAGTTAAGGACCGCTTCTTCTTAACTCCTGTATACAGGTGTATACAGCCCCTTTTGGGCCGTGATAATTATCACGGCCCCGTAGTATTTACTAGACATGCGCACATAGAAAATATTTTAGTTTAAACTTACTTAAAGTTAAATTAATATACACAACAGTTTACACAAAACATAAAAAGTCTGGTACTCTCTTGCAGGCACACAGCTAGATTAAAGAGACAGTCTAGACCCAATACTTATTCTTTATTACTTATTGTTACATACCAGACAAGTATCTTGCAATGTGTTCCACATCTATACGATTGTAAGAAGCACATGAAATATTTAAATAATCATTGTTTAATATTTGTGAATGATTAATATTTTTTCAGTTAGCACATTCACAAATCAGAGTGTGTGAGTAGAAAAACATACTTAAGAGTCGATTGTGATTGGAGAAACTTAACATACCAAGATATACACACAATAGGTGGGAGGAGCTTGGTGGCCATTTTGATGAATATTTAAATGTTTCATGAACTTACAAGCTTACAGATGTGGGACCAGTTGCAGGATGCTACTCTGGTATGTAATATTAAGTAATCAAAATGATGTATTGGGTCTCTAGACTGTCCCTTTAAAAAGCAAAATGGAAGAGTTAGTTACAGTATTTGGCCAAGGTATTCAAGGTCTCCTCCTCCACCGGGTACTGCGGTAGCCATACAATGCATACCTTCAAATCACAGAAATGGACTGCAATCTAAACCTGGACCGGGCACACATCACCATGTCATTCTAGGCAGCTGCACAGCTTTTATTTACTCATCTAGTTATCCCCAGACATGCCTAGGTACAAAGCCCATAGGGCGTGCAAGAGTATACCAGACTTTCTATGTGTTGTTTTAATATTTTTGTTTTGTCATTTCACTATAGGCTTGGCACCCAGGCTTGTCTGGGGTTAACTTAAAGCTGTGCAGCTGTCTGTGAGTAATGGTGAATACCCAGGGCCAACCCTCCTGCATTTTCTGGGTTCTCCTGTATGTTCATATTTCTTTTCCTTGTCTCCCAGCTCCTGTATTATGTCCCCTCCTTGTCTTCAATCACCCGTGCATGCTTGAGCATGGAGTGACAGGATCCAGGTCAGGCAGTGATGAAGAAACCTTAAGCAGCAGCCAGACAACTAAACATAGCTACTTGCTAGTTGTCAAACAAGCTGTGGCTTCAGATCCACCACCTGCCGGAGCTAATGACGTAGGAGGAAGGGAGGTATATGCAGAGAAGCCAAGTGAGTAAGCAGCAGATAGAAGCACAGAATAATACAGCCGCTCCAATCTCAAGCTGTATTGTGCGACTATAAGCAGTAACTCCTGGTGCTAAGTTTAACTGCTGGGCCTCCTGGGAATAGCAGTGTAAGGAATCCCAGTGCTGCATTTACTATGCGATACAGACTCGCGATAATTAACCAGACATTACAAGTGGCTGGTTATTATTACCGTGAGCTCACGGTAGCAATTAGCGCTCTTAAAATAAACCAGAGTTTAGATCTATGGTTCATTTTCTAAAAGTGCCCCAAATGCCCTCAAAATAGAGGGCATTATAGTTTTGAAGTTCTTCAACAATAACTGCACTAGGCAGTTTTGCGGCTTTAAAGTTGGTGGGATTGGGGTGTTAGAAAAAAAAAAACGGCACTAAAATGTGCCTTTACCGTAGGCCGCATTGTAAATATATATGTATATGCTTATATACATATATATTTATGTGTAAATATACACATATTAACACATAAATATATATGTATATGTTCATATACATATATATTTAAAAATGTTGTCATCGCTGCGCTACTTACCCCCTTTGCTGTGCGAGATTCTGATGCCGTCTCTGATGACATCAGAACGAGACTCCCATTGGAGCCTATGGAAGTGCGCTCTTAATTTAGGCTTCAAAATTTATTTTAACCCTATGGGGCCAATTTATCAACTTGCGGTGACGGATAAGTTAAGGAGCAGCGGTCTTACGACCTCTGCTTCTTAAATTAAGTTTCCGGCGAGCTGGAAACTTCAGGGGTAGATTGCAGCATTCCCTGCTTGATAAATCTACCCCTATGAGGCCAATTTATCAAAGGTCTTGTGGACCTGATCCGACAGTGCGGATCAGCTCTGCAAGACCTCACTGAATGCGGAGAACAATACGCTCTCCGTATTCAGCATTGCACCAGCACCTCATCAGGGCAGGAGGACAGGGTTATGGAGCAGCGGTCTTTAGACCGCTGCTTCATAACTGCTCTTTCTGCCGAGTCTGAAGACTCGCCAGAAACACGGGTCCACAAGCTTGATACGGAGCTTGATAAATGGATCTCCATGAGGCCTATTTTACAAATGTCTGTCGGACAGATCGGACAGACATTGCTGAATGCGGAGAGCAATACACTCTCTCTGTATTCAGCATTGCACCAGCAGCTCACAAGAGCTGCTGGTGCAACGCCGCCCCCTGCAGACTCACGGCCAATCGGCCGCCAGCAGGGAGGTGTCAATCAACCCGATCATACTCGATCGGGTTGAATTCCGGCGATCTCTGTCCGCCCTGCTCAGAGCAGCGGTCTTCTGGCGAGTCTGCATAGATAGGCCCCCATATCTGAGTTTTAACCTGCTCACTTATTTTGAACATTATGTTTTATTAATGCTTAAAGGGACACTGTACCCAAATTTTTTCTTTTGTGATTCAGATAGAGCATGACATTTTAAGCAACTTTCTAATTTACTCCTATTATCAAATTTTCTTCATTCTCTTTGTATCTTTATTTGAACTGCAAGAATGTAAGTTTAGATGCCGGCCCATTTTTGGTGAACAACCTGGGTTGTCCTTGCTGATTGGTGGATAAATTCATCCACCAATAAAAAAGTGCTATCCAGAGTACTGAAACAAACAAAAACTTAGATGCCTTCTTTTTCAAATAAAGATAGCAAGAGAACAAAGAAAAATTGCTAATAGGAGTAAATTAGAAAGTTGCTTAAAATTGCATGCTCTATCAGAATCACAAAAGAAAAAATTTGGGTTCAGTGTCCCTTTAATCTTGTTGTGTTCAGAAGTACTTGCTTTGTTTTGAAATAGTGTTTTGTACAGATAATTGTACTTTTTTTGGATTTTTAAAAAATATTTAACAAATTAATTAAGGATGAATTAACTTATTAAAATAAGTATTTTTTATTAGCTTTTAACAGTGCACTTGTTTGCCCAGTGAACAACTCATATAAAGCTCATCAGCACCTATTGCAACAGTCATTTAATCCCTTAATTAACCATCTTTGTTTCTGACAATCAAGGGGTTAATTTGCTACTGCTTCTGTGTTATGAGAAATGTGTGTAACACATACAGTATATGTGCCTTTGTTTGTTTACAGATCAGATTCTAGAGTTTTCTAAGTATAAGAACAGAGTACTTCAGCTTCATTCCCGGACAGATAGCTCAGCATGCTAAGGCCCAAGGGTTGCAGGTTCGATCCCCGGCGAGGTCCACTCAGCCTTTCATCCTTCCGAGGTCAATAAAATGAGCAGCGCCTTGAGACCCTTACGGGTGATTAGCTGCGCTTTACAAGTACCCAATACATACTTTCCTCATTCAGATAATCGGCAATCCCAATGGGAAATATACCTTTTTTTTTGTGTGTGTGTATGTGCCGTTTCAAGTTTTTTAAGTTTTTTTAACTCTCTTTAGGTTGCAGCTTGGTGAAAATTCTTTCCAGAAAAAAAGAAATACTAATCATTTCCATGGTGCATTGGTTAAAATGTATATAGAGTACTTCTGGGGAAAGCAAGCAGGGATATTTGTCTAGATTTGCTAATTATCTATACAATAAAGAAAGTAAATTGAAATGTGGTTTAAAATTATACTCTCTATCTGAATCATGAATTACATTTTTTGGGTTTCATGCCCCTTTAAGTAGCAAATGCCTTCTGACACTCATGTTCCAATTTCTCACAGTAATGTTGTGCCGTCAATATCATTCATGAGCATTATATAGTCCCCAGATGATTTTTGTAACACAGAGGTGATGGGGACTTATCAGCAGAGCTGTACCAGGAGTGGTGGCACATCAGGTGTGTTGTGTGTGGGGCCAGGAGTAGTCTAAGCATGCAGGAAAAAGTTGCGTTAGGAACAGAGGGCAGAGCACACATTCTACAACAATCGTGCAGTATGTGGAACAGTTTGTAGCCCTTGAACACTACTGAGAGAGCGTTGCCAATGCAAGTGGCATTTACAGTTTATGAATGGGCTTCATTAGATTCCCAAGCGCATTTTGGGCCAGATTACAAGTGGCACTCTAACTGTTTTGCATGCGTTATTTCAGGTTTATCACGGGTGTTTGGAAGCAAATGTGAACCTAGAATGATTACCGCAACCTCAGAGCTCTGGTAAACTGTTACACAACTAAAAAGTGTCACAAAACACATCAAAAATATATTTAAAAGTACAGTTACACTAATAATACTATCTAATAAAAATTGATTAAAAAAATATTGCACAAAAATTATAAGGGTTTAAAGATATGAGGTGTACATGTCTAAATATGTATATGTATGTATGTGTATATAGATAGATAGATAGATAGATAGATAGATAGATAGATAGATAGATAGATAGATGATAGATAGATAGATAGATAGATAGATAGATAGATAGATAGATAAACAGGAGTGTGTATGCACTCTCACTGAAAGAGAAGTAGCTGCCAGGTTGCTCTTAGAATAACAAAGTCCAAAGTAAGAATAAAGCACGTAAAGAACAGAGAGAAGATCTTGCTTCAAAGGGAAATGCGATGGATTTTTGAGCTTGGTACTTTAGCACCCAAGGGACTGAACATTAACACGGGGTGGCAGTGTTATCTTTAAGAGCACCCCACAATGAGAACCCATGATTCTAAATGATCTCTCAGTACAAAATAAATATGGTACATAGGAGAGTTCAAATTTTATTTGATGAGAGTCTAGATCCAGCCAATGAGAGTCCAGCTAATTCTATTTTTGTACATTCTACAACAATGTGTTTCTCCTGCCTTATTATAGTTGCTTGCTAACCCTGATGATAGGCCATCTATGATTTTCTGTCATGTATTAGTCTGCTCTTGTTTATATATTTTATGCATATGTTTTGACATATATTTTTAACCCCCTTTTTTCCCCTTTTTCTAACCTTTTTAATTTCTCATGCACATTGTATTTAGTCTCACATTTGTGATTCTGTGGTCTTGTGTCTGCGTCACCTGTGGCACATTACTGAGAGCAAAAATTTTAGGCACTGTTCATATTGATCCCATATGATCATAGTTCTCTTTTTATTTTTATTTTTTATAACATTTCTGTTTGTTGCACTACAAAATAAGAACACAAAGCGCATCCAATATTCAAAGTAAAAACATATATAACTTTTAATAGTGCACACAATCTATACTATAATTGCGTTTGTAATGTCCGTCGCCGTCGGCAGTTGCACACGCATCCTCAATGGAATGCGAAGCTGCATCCCGATGGATTCCAAAAATGGCAGGGTGGTGAAAGAATCCTTTCGGAAGCCACCGGGATGCAGCGAAGGCAAACAGAGCATTACAAAAGCAACACCTAATCACTCACATTAAAGTATTTAAAAAAAACAAAAAACGCCCGGATCAAGTATTAAATAAAAAAACTAACCACCGCATCAAGTATTAAAAAAAAAACAACACCGCCCGCATGAAATATAACAAAAAAAATCCTACACAAAGTATTAACTCCTAAACCGCAAAATGCCTATATGGCAATAAACCTATTTACCCTATTAAGGCCTAAACCACAAAACCCATACATTGCAATAAACCTATTTACCCTATTAACCCCTAAACTGCAAAACCCCATACATTGCAATAAACCTATTTACCCTATTAACCCCTAAACCGTAAAACCCCTACATTGCAATAAACCTATTTAACTTATTAACCCTTTTAACCGCAAAAACCCACAACGCAAATAGCTATTTAAATAACTAACTACAGTACACTAACCTAACACCCCCTAACCTAACAACCCCAAACCTAACACCCCATTAAATAAACCCAAATTACCTAAACTAATACATTCTAAAGTTACAAAAATAAAAAAAAATAAGTTTACAAAAAATAAAAAAGCTAACATTACAGAATATAAAAAAATCAAATTACCAAATTTGACAAAATTAAACCTAATTCCTATGAAAATTAAAAAGACCCGCCCAAAATAAAAACACCCCCTACTCTAAGAATAAACTACCAGTAACCCTTAAAAGGGCTTTTTTTGCAGGGCATTGCCCCAAGATAATCAGCTCTTATACAAAAAATATACAAAGTCCCACCTAACATTAAACTCCCCCCACCCCCAAAATAAAAGAACCTAACACTAAAAAACCTAAACTACCCATTGCCCTGAAAAGGGCATTTGTTTGGACATTGCCCTTAAAAGGGCATTTAGCTCTTTTTCTGCCCATCCCTAATCTAAATAAAACAAATCCTCCCAAAAAAAGCTTAAAAAATCCTAAGTCTAACCCCAGGTTGGTACTCACGGTTCCTGAAGTCCTGCGGAAAAGGTCCTGTTCCAGGCGCTGAAGTTTTCTTCCAAGCGCAACCTCTTCTTCTTCCAGGAACATCCTGCGTGGTACCTGGTCTACCAGAAAACCTGTTCTAAGACAGCTGGATCTGCTCTCATTCTAGTGGTAGTCTGTAGGTCATGCATGTAGGAACATTACCCCAAGTGAAATATCAGCTCAGGACAGGCCGGACACAGACAAAGTACAAGTAAAAATGTGTTAAATCTATCATCTCACACTTTAACTCCTGAACAATACAGGGTACTTAGCTATGGCCTTTCTTTCTCTCCTAAAGCTAACTTTGATGTTTTCCAAACTACTATAGATGGTTATCATCTAATACGTAATATTACTCTAAAAAAAACATTTTTCTGACAATGACAATACCAAACTGACTGATACAGTGACACACTTACCGAGACCTCATGAATTCTATACATTTGAAGAATCTGGTTGTTTGATATCTTTACAGGAACTACAAATGGAACCTGACACATCAGGTGGAATATCTGCCAGTGGTACTTTGTTTAAGAAAACGTCTGAGTTCTATCCTACACATAGTTATGGCCCCATTATAGAGACATTTTTCAACAGAGTGGTAGCTGATCTATTAGCCCTAAAAACAAATACCAGACAGGTAAAATATAATTTGACTTTGTCTGAGAAAAATGCACTTGGAGCACTACAAGATAACAGCCAGTTGTTGATACGTGCTGCAGATAAGCGGGGCACCATTGTCATTATGGATAGGTGTATGTATATTGAGGAAGCCATGCATCAGCTTGGTAACAGGGATGAGTATATGGTTCTGAATAGGTAACCCACTGACCTATTTCAAGCTGAACTTCATCAAATTCTCGATGATGGTGAGCAAGGGAGATTCATGGCTAAAGATACTGTGGAGTATCTGGATGTTTTACATCATAGGCTCCCCCTTCTTAACCATCTTCCTAAAGTCCACAAGTCTGTGACTAATGTTAAGGGTAGGCCTATTGTCAATGGGGTAGACTTACTACTCGAGAGACTCTCCCAGTGGTTTGATTCGATCTTACAGCCACTGGTTGTGAATTTACCTTCTTATATCAAGGATACGAAACAAGTTTTGATTACCATGCAGGATTTTGAGTGGAGTAGGGTGGACCAGTGACTGACCATTGATGTGGTCTCCTTGGACTCCACAGTCCAGCATGAGAAAGGAATTGAAACTCTTTGCTTCTTTCTAAATAATTTTACTGAGTATACAGAAGATTTTCAGAGTTTTGTTATTAGAGTGGCATTATTCTTATTAACTCACAATTTTTTTCTTTTTGATGGGGTATTCTATCTCCAAAGGTGTTGGGCGGCTATGGGGGCGAAATTCACCCCCTTAGACGCAAACCTATTCCTAGGTTGGTGGGAATTTACCCACATCTTTGGATAGAAATCCATTTAAAACCAACATCAGACTATACAGGAGATTCATTGACAATCCTTTTTTTGTGTGGCAAGGTACTGATAGTGATATGAAGATCTTTGTTTACTGGTTAAATGAGAATGATGTGGGTTTGAAATTCACAATTGAAACTGACCCCCTCCAAATTAATTTTTTGGATGTAACCCTAATTGGGTTTGACTTTGGTGGGGTCATAACTAAGGTGTTTCGCAAACCTATATCTGGCAGTTCCCTACTCCATGGAAACAGCTGCCATCCCAGACATACACCATTTACTGTGGCTAAGGGTCAGTTTACACTCCTGAGGCAAAATTGTACAAGATTGGATGACTTCAATAAAGAAACAGATCTACTAGAGAAGAGACTTCTAGAGAGGAAATATAAGACTAATAACATTAAAAGGGCAAGAAAAGACGTGGAAACTAAACCTAGAGAGTACTATCTGGCAGATTCTGGGACCAAAGGGGAGAAAAATAGGTTTGAAGGAGTAACATTTGTTACCGGGTATAATGCCCAGTACCGAGATTTGTAAAATTTTGCGCAAGCAAAATTTTGCTGCAGAAGACAAAATCACATCTATGGTGAGTAAAGGTCTAATGGTGTTCGTACAAAAAGTGTTGTACACTGGGCTCTATACTGTCAACAACGGAATTGAGAGAGAGAGCTAAGCCTAGAAATTCATGGTTAACTTGTGCAGGAATTCTCAAGTCTGGTAGAAAATGCAAACCATGCAATTATGTTATCACTACTAAATCATTTACATCCAGTGTAACTGGGGAGTCATACAATACTGAAACGTGTATGAATTGCACTGTAACATATGGCATTTACTTCATTCTGTGTGACAAATGTGAGATTCAATATGTGGGTCTCACCTCAAGGGACATGAAATCCCAGATTCTCGAACATATTTCTACTAGAACTATTGGCAGGTCATCCACCTCTTGGTGCAGCATTTTGCTCAAAAACATAACAGCAGATTAGACACCTTTAAATGGTGCATCATTGAAAAAGTTATGAGACCTGGGGGGGGGGAGGGTGACCTGGATGAGTTATTAGCTAAAAGAGAGGTCTACTGGATCCTAAAATTAAAGACTAGAGTACCCCCAGAACTAAATTCCCGATATGATATTATTCATTTTTGGGAATAGTGGAGTAACTGGTCCCTACTTCTATCCTGGAATTATTGGAATGATATTACAAATAGTATCATAAATATGGCTGTTGGGGTCCTATATAGATCTATGTAAATAACTTTGTATTGCAGAGGTAGGCCTAATACTGATTCTCAAGAGATTATATATTTATATATATTTACATAGATCTAGTAGGGGTTTTATCATGTGCCTACATTTAGTGATTTAGTATATTAACTCTATTCTGATTGATCTAGTGTGTAGGTTCTATGTGTATATATATATTCACATTCATACTAACCTTTAAACTTACAGTTATATTATGCAATATACCCCTTTACTGTATGTTAGAAGAATTGTATACTTTGTATTTACCATGTAATCATATGACTCCTTAAGAAATTATTGTTATATTCTATTATGATGAATGCCTTACTGTTAAGATGTTTACAATACTATTATGTATATATTACCATTATTATCGAGATGTCTTTCATTATGTTCCGTTTACCCTTAACACTTATTAGCTGAGTATGTGCTTGGTTTCCACCTATACTTCTACATTCTGTGTGCTTACACTTTAAAGATAGGACCAGGTGTTGTTTAAAAGGGATTGAGAGCCTGTTAATATGATACAGATATGACACAGAGAGGTGTGTTTGTTTTAACCAATTATCACATAGCTGTGATTTTAAACAGAATGTGTTAAACATATACAGTCAGGCTATGATTACGGCTACAAGCCGAAACGCGTAAGCCATCTGGTGTATGCTACTCTGTGATGCTATTTTGTGGCTGTGTTTTCCATTTGGATTTTAATATGTTCAATAAAGTTTTGAAGTTTCAAGGAATCAGACTCTTCACTGTTTGCTTGCTATTTATGTATTTACAGACATATATATAGTTATATAGACATAGGTTTACGACGGTTCAATTTGCGCCGTTTCAGAATAAAGCCGTTTTTTTTTGCTATTGAAAAGCATTGACTGCTATTGAAAGCATTAGCACATGCATACATTAAAATAGCCAGTAGGTGGAGCTGTCCGCTTGTGTTGCAGCAAACACATGCAAAGAAAAGCAAGCCAGACATGATCAATGGATCAGCTTTCAAAGGAACAAGATCTAGCAGCCACTTCCCTTAGCTGCAGACTCAATGCAAAGAACTGTTTGCAGAAAAAAGGCAAGTAAAAAACGTTTTTCTTAATTAAACTTAGTTTGATGATGATACAGTCTGTTGTGTGATTAAACACAAGCAGGCTAATCAGTGTATAACCAGACCTGAGCAATGGATCCGTTTTTAAAGGAACAAGATCTAGCAGCCACTTCCCTTAGCTGCAGAAAAATGCAAGTAAAAAAACGTTTTCTTCATTAAACTTAGTTTGATGATGATACAGTCTGTTGTGTGATTAAACACAGGCAGGCTAATCAGTGTATAATCAGACCTGAGCAATGGATCCATTTTTAAAGGAACAAGATCTAGCAGCCACATCCCTTAGCTGCAGAAAAATGCAAGCAAAAAAACGTTTTCTTCATTAAACTTAGTTTGATAATGATACAGTCTGTTGTGTGATTATTTTGTTTTTGTTCATTAAACTTAGATTGATGATGATGATACAGTCTGTGTTTGTGTGATTATTTTATTAGGTGCAGTTTAGCAAATGTTTTTGTTCATTAAACTTAGATTGATGATGATGCAATCTATATTATTAGGTTTATAATGCTGTTTAGCATTTAAAGTCTTCATTTCAAAGCTTTAAAAATAATGTATTAGGTGTTATTTATGTCAGTTTTGAGAGGGGCCTGGAACCTAACTCCCTCACTTCCCATTGACTTACATTATAAACTGGGTTTCAATTTACAACGGTTTCGATTTACAACCATTCCTTCTGGAACCTAACCCCGGAGTAAACTGAGGGCTACCTGTATATATATATATATATATATATATATATATATATATATATATATGCATTGGAGCCCTTTGTATTTAAGTAGCTGAAAACATGTAAAATCATATTTATGCAATATTGATATTTAATAAAGTGTTTAACTGTATATTTACTGTAAACAGTGCTTTTTTTGTAAGATAAAAGGTGCCGTAGGTATAGGTATAGATATATATTTTACCAAAAAAACATGAGCTGTATATAGAAATATGTATTGGCTATGTGAAGAACATTGGAATGTAAAATATTAATATTTTCATGTCGGGTTAGTGCACTTGAGAAAATGTCATTGTGTTTGCGCGCGACACTTTCCACGCTCCATAAAAGTCTATGGGGGAATATGTTAATGCTAATGGCAAGCGAAAACTTTTGACTTTCAACTTGTAACACGAACTATACCCAACGCATGCAAAAAGCTTACTTTAGCATTAACGCACGAGCTGGAGAGATAAATAGCCCTCCACTCATAATCTAGCCCTTAAAGGGGAATTATAGTCAAAATTAAAATGCAGATCAGTTCATTTAAAATTTGTTTAGTAGCATTCTTCTTTTTCTTTTAATTCACTTGTTTAAGTGAACTTTTCTAGTAAAAGGCTTTTATTGTTTCAGTAATTGCGTTTACTGTGCATCCAACATACATCCGAAAACCTGCACCGAGGGTGTGCAATGACACGTATCAGTCAGAGAAACTCAACAGATACTCTGCAATTCTGGGTTCCTGTGAGGATTGATGATGAATAGGAGCCCAGTAGCGGAGTATAGTGAGCACGACCACTAATAGACAACACAGGAGTGCGTGGTACAGGAGGAAAATCCGAAAGCTAGGTAAAATGTTCTGAGGTCAGGGGAGTCAGTAAAGGTTCATAAACGGTATAAAAAGCAAAATGGAACAATAGTTCATAAACAGGAAACAAGGCAGAAAGTTCTGGTAACCAAGATTAATACACAGGACTTAACTCAAGGATAGCTCTTTGATAACTGAGCACTGAGTTCACTGAACAGCAGTGCTTTATAGGGTTGCTAAATGAGTGACAGCTGGTAAGGGGTGTGGTGTTGGCTTTAAATCTCTTACATCTCCTGTGTAATACTGTTTGTTCAATACTGCATTAGTGCCACTAGGTGGAGTGCTTGTGCAACCTCTGCAGTAGTCTAGGTACTCCTCACAGTTGATGCAGTTTGTGGGGAAGAGAAATAATTTTGCACCAATATGGAGGATTCCAACAGGAGCACATGGAGGTAATGCTGGCTTTGCACTGCTGAGTCCAGACACCAATGGAGGACCAGCAGGAGTACCCTCAGCAGCATTAGTACAGGTAAGGGCATTACAGTTCCTTCACATGTTCAGTTGCTGGATGTGGAGGTATGGGGTATAAGAAAGTATGCATAGCTCCCAACACTTGTGGCTGGGTATTAGGGACTTGTTGTGGCCTGTCACCATGTTGTGGGTGGAGCTATATTAGAGGGATGGGATCATTGGTGACTCATGGGCAGGATTGTGGGTATGTCTAGTTGATCAGTGGGTGTGTCCTGCAGTTTGTGGGCGTGTCTGGGTGTTCCTTGAGTGGGGCTAAGGGAGATTCTGCATATGAATGTCTCAGATAGTCAGCAGGAGAGAGCTCAGAATCAGGGCCTGTCCCTCTCAAATAGGGATAGTTGGGAGGTCTAAGTACAGTATGCTTTTTACATTGCATGGACAGTAAAATTTGTCACCGACACCGGGATAGCGTTTCCTAAAAACATTTTTTTGGCAATACATTTAAAAAAATATTATTCTAAAAAAAAACGTGCATTTTAATACTCAGGCCCTTTTGCTATGAACCTCATTTCCCTATTTCAACCTATTCTGCCCTTTGTCTCACACTTCATTTACAGAAAGCTGCAGTAGTCTTGTGTTCGCATCTGGTTTGCAAATGTAGACAGATTGATAAAAAAAAAAAAAAGCTGGCATTGATTCTGTGTTTTTATGCAGTTGTAGCAATCTGTGATTTTTATGATAGGAAGAATTGGCAGGAGGAGGCTGACAGGTAAATACTTTGGGATCTGTGTACAAGATGTGGAAACGTAAGACATTTTATCAAAATGTTAGATACGAAACATTAATTACAAGGCCAGGCAGACGTTGCACAGTATGTGGCTATTCAAAATCAAATCCCTGATCTAGCCTTCTTAGCTTACGGTTTTTACACGCACTGCAATAAGGTTTATATACCTTGATATAGATTACAAGTGAAGCACAAACAATAGGGCAGGGGGTGCTATACATATTGCAAAAAATAGGATATGTCTGGCTTTCCCCTCACTTACTGCCAAATATAAATGTCCCTCTCTCCAAAAAGGACTAGTAAATAGCACAAACACAACCACAAAGGAGATAAACTGGCGCAAAACGACGGCTGAAGAGGATTATACTGATAATTTAGAAATGCTCATCGCACATATAGCTATATGGTTCCTATTAAAATTCAGATCAGCACTTATATATAGTGCTCACATTAAAATCGTAAAAAACCCCTTCATATGAAAATACAAGTTTAATAAATCAAAAATCACGTCAAAAACATACTAATTCGATGAGCACATCCTCTATCTAAAATAAATGATAAATTATAAAACATTACAAATATACCATAAAGCGGATAATGCTTACATGATGGGGACACTAGATAATCCCATTAAGCATCAGTGTCTGAAACAGTGTCCCGTATGAAGGCTAGTACCTTATAGGTTAACTCCTCAATAATTTCAATAACAAAATGCTATGATGAAAAATACGTCACTGCTTCATAAATTAAAGCTAAATTAAAGATACACTAGCTGTTAATACATATATCCAGGTAAATACACACCTTATATTTCAATTAAAAAAAGTGTATATAAAAAAACTTTTTGTTATTTCACAAGAATATTGGAAGGGTTGTGCCCCTACTAGGATAGCATTTTCATGTTGGTTTGTGCATTGTACTATAAAAAAGTCTTGATAGTCAGACATACCTGTTACTGGAGGGCATAGAATAGACCAGAAACAGATGCCAATCCTTTTGATTTGTGTAATTATGGGAAACTTCTGATACATTCTTGAAACATTATGAACTTGATGTACAACAGTGTGAGGAGGCTGATTTTGGTAGGAAGATGTTGTCCAACTGTTGTAAATAAATTGTTCACTATAGGTGGGGATACAAAAGGCAAAAGCAGCTATTTCAAATTCCAAAACAAAGGTAAAGAAGCTGTTTGTAAACAATGTAATACATTCCAAATATGGATTATATGGGACAAATTAAAGGGAAGAACATTTTAAGGTACGCTGTCCCTTTAATGGGACAGTCTATTCCAAAATAAACTTTATGATTCAGATAGGGCATGCAATTTTAAGCAACTTTTATCACCAATTTTGCTACGTTCTCTTAGTATTTTTAGTTTAAAGCTAAACCTATGAGGTACATATGCTAATTTCTAAGACCTTGAAGGTCGCCTCTTATCTGAATGCATTTTGATAGTTTTTCACCATTAGAGGGTGTTAGTTAATGTGTGTCATATAGATAACACTGTGCTCATGCATGTGGAGTTACCAAGGAGTCAGCACTGATTGGCTAAAATGCAAGTCTGTCAAAAGAACTGAAATAAGGGAGTAGTTTGCAGAGGCATAGATACAAGGTAATCACAGAGGCAAAAAGTATATTAATATAACAGTGTTGGTTATGCAAAACTGTGGAATTGGTAATAAAGGGATTATCTATCTTTTAAAACAATAAACATTCTGGTGTAGACTTTTCCTTTAATATGAAATCAACAAAACATCTCCAGATTACAGCTATTAAACTGAAAAGGGTGCACTTGGATTGATAATTTATAGAAACCTAAGACTCTAATAACCCTTCAATGAAATAGAATGTATAGGCATCCATTAAGCCTTATGGAAGACATAAATCTTTATTATCTGTAGAAATAGAAAAAACACAGAGCGCATACCACTCTAAGAGTAACACTGTTAAATAACAATAAAACACCAAGCGCTATTAAAATCGCACGTACAATGTTTTAAAATATAACTAGCACAATCACCACTCCACAGTACTGTTCACCGGCTTCCGTGGGTATACTGTTCTTGACCCCGTCTTAGCACTCCTTCATACGACTTCCGGAAAGCCTCAGGAGACCGCACCAGGCAGGGGAATACTCTAACGGAGCAACTGGTATCTCCAATCTGTGATGGTGGATCGGAAAAAGAAAGTCTCTACGCATTTCATCAGGCTACGGCCTGACTTTCTCAAGAGGTAACTGTAAGTCCTTAGCCAAATGGCTTTTTGGATTTCCCGGGGTGTACACACCTCCTAGTTCTTGGTCTCTCATTGGTTGACGTAAGGAGACAGTTTAAAAAGAGGCTAGTAGCCATGAGAGTTCATTCAAAGATCTTGCTGCATAAAACATATATTAAAAACATATACAAACATTAAGGACCATAACAATGACAAATTAAATCTAAATGATTCATTGAAAAAAGTTCATATGTATCGCCAATTATAATGTTGGCCTTCTTCTATACATATAAGAATCAAAACAGAGTATAAGTAACCTTTATACAGTGTAATGATCATTGCTGCAACGATCATGTTAAAATCATTTAGGCGAAACTGTATGTTATAGTTTAAAGGGACAGATCCTTAGGAATTTATCATTATTTGGTATCATAAAACTTGGGTTAAATATAACCTAAATGCTTCGCCACCTAAATGAAAGAAATACAGAAAATTATAGTCTATATGGGAGTTATTATGAACTATCTATATGTAAGGGAGCTAAAATAATAATCTATAAAAAGGGAAAACTAATTTATAAACGATTAGGGACTACTAAATCCATAAAAGTCAACTGTCTACATAAAAGCTTGCAAATCCAGATCAATATTGAGACCCTTCTCATTAAATGTATAGGGCACACTAAGAAGCTTATAAAAAATAGGTTCAGTGAACATCTAAATAATATCAAGAATAAAATTGAGAATCACAGCGTCCCTGTTCATTTTATTGATCATCATAGGGCTGACTCATCAGGATTGAAAATTATGGTGCTAGACTGGATTCCTCCAAATAGCTCCAAAAATAGACTTAGGAGCCCAAGACAACGTGAAACCTTTTGGATTCATGAACTCCAGACTTTGAATACATTTAATAAAAAGGGTCTCAATATTGATCTGGATTTGCAAGCTTTTATGTAGACAGTTGACTTTTATGGATTTAGTAGTCCCTAATCGTTTATAAATTAGTTTTCCCTTTTTATAGATTATTATTTTAGCTCCCTTACATATAGATAGTTCATAATAACTCCCATATAGACTATAATTTTCTGTATTTCTTTCATTTAGGTGGCGAAGCATTTAGGTTATATTTAATCCAAGTTTTATGATACCAAATAATGATAAATTCCTAAGGATCTGTCCCTTTAAACTATAACATACAGTTTCACCTAAATGATTTTAACATGATCGTTGCAGCAATGATCATTCCACTCTATAAAGGTTACTTATACTCTGTTTTGATTCTTATATGTATAGAAGAAGGCCAACATTATAATTGGCGATACATATGAACTTTTTTCAATGAATTGTTTAGATTTAATATGTCATTGTTATGGTCCTTAATGTGTGTATATGTTTTTAATATATGTTTTATGCAGCAAGATCTTTGAATGAACTCTCACGGCTACTAGCCTCTTTTTGGACTGTCTCCTTACGTCAACCAATGAGAGACCAAGAACTAGGAGGTGTGTACACCCCGGGAAATCCAAAAAGCCATTTGGCTAAGGACTTACAGTTACCTTTTGAGAAAATCAGGCCGTAGCCTGACGAAACGCGTAGAGACTTTCTTTTTCCTATCCGCCATCATTGGAGATTGGAGATACCGGTTGCTCCGTTAGAGTATTCCCCAGCCTGGTGAGGTCTCCTGAGGCTTTCCGGAAGTCGTATGAAGGAGTGCTAAGACGGGGTCAAGAACAGTATACCCACGGAAGCCGGTGAACAGTACTGTGGAGTGGTGATTGGGCTAATTATATTTTAAAACATTGTACGTGTGATTTTAATAGCGCTTGGTGTTTTATTGTTATTAAACAGTGTTACTCTTAGAGTGGTATGCGTTCTGTGTTTTTTCTATTTCTACAGCTTTAATTGGGATCAGGAGCACAGCCCTGATTTCTACACTAGAGCAGCATCCACGCATTGTATTACCGTTTGGGAAGTATTTTACTAATATTATTTCTTTGTTATTTTCAAACCTTCCTCACATTGGGTCTAATACTTGTAGGTGGCCTTGCTTTCCTCAGGCGTCTGTACTGGGCTCACTGTCTGTGATTGTATGGTATTATACACATCATTTGGCTCATATATACATTGCATCACCCTTCTCTATTGGGCACAAACCTGCATGTTATCTCAATTTGTACTTGATATATGAAACCTGAGCACAGAAGCACAGCTTAACTTTATGTAATAAATCTTTATTATTTTACATAAATGTAGGAGAAAACGGCTATCTGGAGTGTAAATAACCAGGCAGTTTATAGTATCTACATTCATGTTGTCACAAGCTTAAGAACAAAAGGGCTGTGCGGTAAGCTAGATAATATCCTACAATTTGCATTAAAGTAGAAATGTAAATATCAATTGAGCCCAGATAAAGGGGTATATTTATTAATGTGCAAGCTGACATGATACAATGTAGCGTATTATGTCCTCTGCACATCGATAAATGCCGACAGCATACGCTGTCAGCATTTATCATTGCATAAGCAGTTCTTGTGAACTGCTGGTGCAATGCCACCCCCTGCAGATTCCCGGGCCATCAGCCGCTAGCAGGGGATGTCAATCAACCCGATCGTATTCGATCGGGTTGATTTCTGTCCGCTGCCTCAGAGCAGGCAGACAAGTTATGGAGCAGCGGTCTTTAGAACCTGTTTAAGTACATCAGTCAAACATAAATGAAAAAACATGAGTATCAAGGTTCTAGAAAGGAAGAAAGAAGGAAAAGAAATTAAAGGAAAGGCAATGAAGGGATAAAAAAAGAAAAGGATAGGAAAGAATAAGAATGGAAAGGAAAGGAGAGGAATGGATAGGAAAGGAAAATATAGGAAAGGATAGGATAGGAAAGAATTGGAATGGAAAAGAAAGATAGGAAAGGATAGGATAGGAAAGAATTGGAATGGAAAAGAAAGATAGGAAAGGAAAGGATAGGATATGAAAAAATAGGAATGGATAGGAAAAGAGGAAAAGAAAACAAAGGAGGGGATGGGAAGGTTATAAAAGGAAAGGACAACATAGGAAAGCAAAACAAAAGAAAGCAAAGGAAAACATTGGAAGGAAAAGGTAACAAAGGGAACGAAATGAAAGGATAGGATTGGATAGGAAAATATAAAAAAGGAAAGGAAGGGATAGGAAAGGACAGAAAAGAATATGATGGGAAATTAAAGGATAGGATAGGAAAGGATAAGAAGGGAAAAGAAAATGAAGTTATAGGAAAGAAATAAAAGGATAGGATAGGAAAGAAAACATAATGAAAAGGGAAAGAGAAAGGAAACACCTACATCAACAGCTCAAATCTAAATACTGGAAGTTTACTTATGGTTTTTATGTCTCTATACAACAGAGATACATAAATGGTCTTCAAACTGATAACTCTAAGGGGCCGATTTATTATTGTGCGGGCATATGCTGTTGACATTTAACATTGCACAAGCATTTCTCATGAAATACTTGTGCAATGCAACCCCCTGCACATTCACGGTCAATCAGCCGCTAGCAGGGGGTGTCAATCATCCCGATCTTATCCGATCGGGATGATTATTGTCCGCCACCTCAGAGATAACAAGTGAAGTGCAAAAATATTAGTGTTATTGAGTGCTAACTGTGCTCAAGGTAAAGCAATAGCGCTTCTATGTTTGCACTGGTATTACAAGTTAAAAATAAAATGTTAGCATGCAAGTGAAAGGCTCGGGTGCACTTCTATCTGGAGGTTGGATAACGCGACTGCACAAACTCATTTTCCCCATAGCCTTTTCTGTCTTTCACTCGAGTGATAACCTCAAGGTACTCTAGGCCAGGGGTCGCCAACTTTTCGGACCTCAGAATTCAGAACTCACAATTTTGAATCTCGTGGACCACTAACATGAATTTTTTTAAAAAGGTACAAACCTCTATAAGGTGTATGTGTATATATATATATATGTATTTATATATATATATAAAAAAATATATATATATATAATATATATATATATATAATACATATATATATATATATATATATATATATATACACACACACATACTGTACATAACTAGTATAACCATATAACCACAGCTAAGTTTACATTATGTAAATATTTACACATTTTTAAGAATTATTTTTTGGAATTAACTAACTGAATAACAGAACTGAGAGAATACTTCCAAGTAACAGATGAAGGGTGAGTGCCAACTTTTGAGCTGGAAACAGAGAGTCAGAAAGTGGGGAAAAAGATTTATGTTTAAAAAGACCACAAGACTTCCAAGTTACCTCCCCAGTTAGGAATTATTCAAAACTACTTATGATCATGGACAGACATAGGAGTCATAAATTAAGTTTATACCAGAAAGCTCTTCATATGGATGTGAGCTAACAACGGCTGATGTTACTGGCAATTACTATAATATTGGTGGGATATGGCTGATCTGCTGGATGGCAATTACTGAAATTCAGGTGTAATGGCTTTCTGCGCGGGAAAATTATTAGAATAAAAAAATTATTTATATATAATAAATTTATGTAAGTGATGTAAGTCCATCTGAAGGAATTAGGAAAACTACTACAAAGAGACAAGTAAAGGGAAGAAAATAAATAAAATATAAGAGAGACATTTTTTTTTAAAGATTTTCTTAATTTAACTCCTCCTCCGTCGGTTTTCACTGATGTTCAGCCAGGCACTGTAGGGAGTTGCGGCGCGACCAGCGTGACACGATCAGAGGAGATTAATTCCTGTTTGATGGTGTCAAGGACCACCAACATCTTCTTGTGGACCACTGGTTGGCGAACACTGCTCTATGGGATTGAGATCTGGACTCATTGCTGGCCAGTTCAGTAAACCCTTTCTGGGTGTTTTTTTTTTACATGTGCTTTGGGTAATTGTCCTTCTATAAGACCCATGACCTATGATGGAGACCCAACTTTCTGACACTGGGCCCTACATTGTACAACAGAATTCTTTGGTAGTCTTCAGATTTCATAATGCCAAACACACAGTCAAGACATCCGGTGCCTGAAGCAGCAAAGCAACCCCAAAACATCAGTAAACCTCCATCATGTATGACTGTAGGGACTGTACTCATTTCTTTTTCTGAAAACAGCAGAACGATGGGCTTTACCAAAAGCTGTAATTTTGTTTCGTCTGTCCACAGCACCTTCTCCCAAAAGGATTTTGCCTTCTTCCGGTAAGGTTTGACAAACTCAAATCTGGCTTTTTTTGTTTCTGTTTTAGCAGTGGGGTCCTCCTGGGTCTCCTACAATAGCGTCCCTTTTCATTCAGATGGCGACGTATAGTCAAGTTGAAAAATTTGTACCCTGTGCCTGAAGGTCAGCTTGAATTTGTCTGGAAGTTGAAGAGGTTTTTTTTATCCACCATTCAAACAATCCGTCGTTGCAATCTTTGATCAATTTTTCTCTTTCATCCACGTCCAGGAAAATTAGCTAGAGTGCCATGGGCTGTAAACTTCTTGACAATGTTGCACACAGTGGACACAGGAACATTAAGATCTCTGCAGATGGACTTGCTTTTCCACAATTTTTGTTCTCAAATCCTCAGACAATTCTTTCTCTTCTCCATGCTCAGTGTGGCTTAGTCAATTTTTCACCATTTTAACTGGTTACCGGTGTGATTTCTATATTGTCAGCACCTGTTATTTGATACAAGTGAGTTTAATTACAAATTACAGGAGCATCACAAACTTGGAATGCAATTATTTCTTACAATTTTGAAAAAGTGCCAATAATTTTGTCCAGTCCATTTTTGGAGTTTTGCATGGAATGTACAGATTTGGCTTTTTTTTCTCCACTTATTTGTGTCATTCTGATACAAACAAAAGAAATAAACATGAAAATGCCTAAACATTTGTAATTGCAACAAGTTTCTGGGTGAAGTGGTGCATTATCTGACAGAAATGCAGGGGTGCCAATATTTTTGGACATGACTGTATATACTGTATATATTTGATTTCTCATAATCAATGTTATAAAAAATAAAAAATAAAAAAATAGAGATGTTATGGATGTATCATATAATTTTATTTCAAAGTTAGAATACAATACACTGAAAGACCCTGGACTTTAGTGCACAAAGTCAAAGTATTATCCATCAAAAAATTGGATACTAAGAATTTGGCTCTTCTCTGCTTCCTATGTTGGAGCAAAAGGACACAAATGTAAAAATGATATATACTTTAGTTGTATTTGATGGGTATTTCTTGCAAATGTTTCAATAAAACTTGTCATTAAAATAAAAAAAAATAAAAACCTGGATTGCAGAAAAAGATATATCATTGACATATACATCTGTGTTTCTGAATTCCAGTTCTTGGGGCACACACATTTTTAGGATATCTAAATCTGAACACAGGTGATTAATCAGCTGATTAGTAAAATGGGTATTAACCTGCTATTACTCAAGGCAATCCTGAAAATGTGTCCTTTTTGTGTGCTCTGAGTATTGGCATTTAGAAACAGAGATATATATCATTAGAAATATAAAATATATAAACTGTATATACATATATACATACAGATAGATAAATAGACGAACAGACAGACTGATAGATAGATAAATAGACAGACAGATGAGACTGTTCCTTTCTTTAATATATAAGAAATATAGACCGTTGGTTTATGGTATATAATACTTTTTTCATCTAATTGTATATTTACTATTGTAGAAGTGTTAAATTGCTCTCTATTTATATAAATCCTACTCTTTTCAATGAGGTTTCTATGGTTATATATTAGCCTTGGCACTCCTGCTGTTAAGCTTGGGTATGTGTTTAATAAGGTAGTGTTGTTTATCTATTTTTTCTGATTCTTTCTGTACTGGTGTGAATCGTGTAAAGGGAAATAACTAGAAAACTGTTTTCTTTAGGGTATGAGGTGCATTATTTTTAGTTTGTGTTATACTGTATGCAAATGACAAATGTTTCTATGTAATTGTGTAATAGTGTATGAAAATGTTTCTATGTAATTATATGATATCTACATTTCATTATAAATAAGAGGACATTTCATTCAAACGTATTCATAAGTTGTATAAATTAATGAGGGCCGGATTTACAGCCCAGGTGCCTGTAGACACCAAAATCTGACCCCCCCCCCCCCGCTCTCCCTGTTCATCACTGTGCCGGCGGCCTTAACTGAGATGGCAACGGCAGTGAAATAACAGCACTTCCCCGGGCTCCATATTTTAATCAGGGGCAAGGTTATGAGAAGGTGCAATGTAATATGATACAGATATATTCAAATATACAGACACATTACCAACTAGAAACACAGGTAAAGTTACAGACTACTATTTGCGGGGGCTACAAACATATCACATCATATTCTTTAACAGATAATAGCATCAATAACATGGTGCAGACCCTATCAGAACATACATTCTTTTTCTATTCTATTATTTATTATAAGTAATAATGTCTTTATAGTTACCTACATGAAGCCACCATATTGACGGTAGCAGCTAGTTCCCATCCATCTAAATCACATGTGATGTCAGAGTAGGCAACACTACTCCTAGCAAATGATAGAAAGCAGCTAGCTCTTAACATTTTCTCCAGCTCTCACTACAATGGTTTTAGGATGGCAGTTTTAAGTCTCGCTATTTCATAACTGACAAGGTTGTTTAGTTTTTAATTGTCTTTGGCCTAGATTTGGAGTTTGGCAGTAGCCGTGAAAACCAGCGTTAGAGGCTCCTAACGCTGGTTTTAGGCTACCGCCGGTATTTGGAGTCAGTCAAAAAAGGGTCTAACGCTCACTTTTCAGCCGCGACTTTTCCATACCGCAGATCCCCTTACGTCAATTGCGTATCCTATCTTTTCAATGGGATCTTTCTAACTCTGGTATTTAGAGTCGTGGCTGAAGTGAGCGTTAGAATTCTAACGACAAAACTCCAGCCGCAGAAAAAAGTCAGTAGTTAAGAGCTTTCTGGGCTAACGCCGGTTTATAAAGCTCTTAACTACTGTGCTCTAAAGTACACTAACACCCATAAACTACCTATGTACCCCTAAACCGAGGTCCCCCCACATCGCCGCCACTCGATTAAATTTTTTTAACCCCTAATCTGCCGACCGCCACCTACGTTATACTTATGTACCCCTAATCTGCTGCCCCTAACACAGCCGACCCCTGTATTATATTTATTAACCCCTAATC